>NC_134400.1:117626412-117747188 GCF_050003625.1 Haematobia irritans
TATATATATATATATATATATATATATATATATATATATATATATATATATATATATATATATATATATATATATATATATATATATATATATATATATATATATATATATATATATATATATATATATATATATATATATATATATATATATATATATATATATATAAAGGGTGATTTGTTAAGAGCTTGATAACTTTTTTTTTTAAAAAACGCATAAAATTTGCAAAATCTCATCGGTTCTTTATTTGAAACGTTAGATTGGTCCATGACATTTACTTTTTGAAGATAATTTCATTTAAATGTTGACCGCGGCTGCGTCTTAGGTGGTCCATTCGGAAAGTCCAATTTTGGGCAACTTTTTCGAGCATTTCGGCCGGAATAGCCCGAATTTCTTCGGAAATGTTGTCTTCCAAAGCTGGAATAGTTGCTGGCTTATTTCTGTAGACTTTAGACTTGACGTAGCCCCACAAAAAATAGTCTAAAGGCGTCAAATCGCATGATCTTGGTGGCCAACTTACCGGTCCATTTCTTAAGATGAATTGTTCTCCGAAGTTTTCCCTCAAAATGGCCATAGAATCGCGAGCTGTGTGGCATGTAGCGCCATCTTGTTGAAACCACATGTCAACCAAGTTCAGTTCTTCCATTTTTGGCAACAAAAAGTTTGTTAGCATCGAACGATAGCGATCGCCATTCACCGTAACGTTGCGTCCAACAGCATCTTTGAAAAAACCATCAAACCACACCAAACAGTGCATTTTTCGGGATGCATGGGCAGTTCTTGAACGGCTTCTGGTTGCTCTTCACTCCAAATGCGGCAATTTTGCTTATTTACGTAGCCATTCAACCAGAAATGAGCCTCATCGCTGAACAAAATTTGTCGATAAAAAAGCGGATTTTCTGCCAACTTTTCTAGGGCCCATTCACTGAAAATTCGACGTTGTGGCAGATCGTTCGGCTTCAGTTCTTGCACGAGCTGTATTTTATACGGTTTTACACCAAGATCTTTGCGTAAAATCTTCCATGTGGTCGAATAACACAAACCCAATTGCTGCGAACGGCGACGAATCGACATTTCACGGTCTTCAGCAACACTCTCAGAAACAGACGCAATATTCTCTTCTGTACGCACTGTACGCATTCGTGTGGTTGGTTTAATGTCCAATAAAGTAAACTGAGTGCGAAACTTGGTCACAATCGCATTAATTGTTTGCTCACTTGGTCGATTATGTAGACCATAAATCGGACGTAAAGCGCGAAACACATTTCGAACCGAACACTGATTTTGGTAATAAAATTCAATGATTTGCAAGCGTTGCTCGTTAGTAAGTCTATTCATGATGAAATGTCAAAGCATACTGAGCATCTTTCTCTTTGACACCATGTCTGAAATCCCACGTGATCTGTCAAATACTAATGCATGAAAATCCTAACCTCAAAAGAATCACCCTTTATATATATATATATATATATATCTTTCGTCCGATTTAGACTCATACGACCTCAGAGGCCAAAGAGTAGAATTGACATTCTACCAATGCGTGGTACATTTCATTGAAATCGGTTCAGATTTAGATATAGCTCCCATATATATCTTTCGTCCGATTTAGACTCATATGACCACAGAGGTCAAGGTTTACTACCGATTTACTTGAAATTTTGCATAAAGAGTAGAATTACATTCTACCAATGCTTGGTAAATTTGATTGAAATCGGTTCAGATTTAGATATAGCTCCCATATATATCTTTCGTCCGATTTTCACTTATATACTTGTATGACCTCAAAAGCCAGAGTTTTGCCGTTTAATAGTATCGGTAAGTGTACCAAATTTGGTTGAATTCGGTTCAGATTTAGATATAGCTCCCATATATATCTATCGCCCGATTTGGACTTGTATGGCCTCAAAAGCCATGACTTGCTTCAACATTTGCACAAGAAGTACGTTTAGCAGTATCGGTAAGTGTGCCAAATTTGGTTGAAATCGGTTCAGATTTAAATATAGCTCCCATATATATCTCTCGCCCGATTTACACTCAAATGACCACGGGGTCCAGAGTTATACTCCCATTTACGTGAAATTTTGCAGAGATAGCAGAATTATTATTCTAACTATGCATGTCAAATTTAGTCGAAATCGGTACAGATTATATATAGCTCCCATATATATGTACACCAGAGTTGGGAAAATATGGTAGACTATTTCATATTTTAGACCCATTTTCAATGGGATTTTCCTCCAATTGACTGCATAGTTTCCACGGAGAATATATTTAATATATTTAAGTGTGTCAAGTTTGATCTAATTTGGTTCAGAATTAGATAAAGCCTCCATATATTCCTTCTCCTGGTTTATACAAATATGCCCAAATTCCCACACTTTACACAAAATTCTGTGATGATTTCCCCATATCTTAGTCATATCCTGTACAATGTAATGTCAGACTTTCCACAGAACGGTTGAATTTTAAATAAGGCTCCAAGTCGCCCGACTTGTTTTTTACTAACATAGTGTGCCATCCCAGGGCATTAGCCGACTTAAATTTTAAGTCTATAGATTATACATTTTGTTCAGATGGAGTCAGATTTAAATGTATGTATTTGGGACAAGAACCTTTATATATAGCACCCAACACATTTGACGGATTTGATATAGTATCGAAAATGTGGATTTACAAAGTGGTGCAGGGTATAATATAGTCGGGCCCGCCCGACTTTAGGCTTTCCTTACTTGTATTTTAATAACATTGTGTTCCACCCTAGTGCCGACTTAAATTTTGAGTCTATAGATTTTGTAGAAGACTATCAAATTCTGTCCAGATCGAGTGATATTTAAATGTATGTATTTGGGACAAACCTTTATATATAGCCCCCAACACATTTGACGGATGTGATATGGTATCGAAAATTTAGATCTACAAAGTGGTGCAGGGTATGATATAGTCGGCCCCACCTGACTTTAGACTTGCCTTACTTGTTTTATTACGCGTCATTGCGCAAAGCAATTCGTATAAAGAGATCGGTATTAGGGAGCGTTACCTCTTCGTTTTGCACCACGATGATTCACAGTCGTTTGTACGTCTCTCTGTTCATGTATTTGTGATTAACTGATTTTGATAAAAATTTAGATATAGCACATTCGAGTCACCCGAAATAAAACAAACTTTTTAGTAGATTATTTGTAAGTGCAAGCATCCCTGCAAAAAATATTTCAGCAGTAAAATTTAGTTGCTCTTTTTGGTATACAATAAAGTAGGCAGTGCATCCACACTGCATGTATCGGCGGAAATAACGTAAACGAGTAATCAAACAAGTTTATGATCATTCGTTTACGTTATTGCAACCAATTCATGCATTATAGATGCGCGAAAGGTAGTGTTGTCTTCCTTCATACCAATAACAATATCGCTCACTTCTGAGCAATATTGTTATTGAAATGAGCAATTATATCAGCGCTATGTTGAAGCTGCTATAAATCGGGACATCGACCACAAAAATCAGCGCTGATTCGGTTGTCTTGTAAGAAATTGGTACTGCCTCTCTCCCTTACAATCCTGCTGAAATAGTGCTCCATTTTTTGCTGGAATATAATGTTCATAAACTAGTATAACATGTTTGGGACATATATGTAAAAAAATTAAATTTAATTTTTATACCCTCTAAGTACATATATGTTCTTGGTCGTGGTGAAATTCTGAGTAGATCTAGCCATGACCATCCGTCCGTCCGTCCATCTGTTTAAATAACGCTAACTTCCGAACGAGATAAGCTATCGACTTGAAACATAGCACAAGTACTTGTTATTGATATAGGTCGGACGGTATTGCAAATGGGCAATATCGAAACACTTTTACGTATAGCCCCCATATAAACCGACCCGCAGATTTTGATTGCGGAGCCTCTTAGAGATGCAAATTTCATCCGATCCGGTTGAAATTTGGTACGTGGTGTTAGTATATGGTATCTAACAACCATGCAAAAATTGGTCCACATCGGTCCATAAGTATATATAGCCCCCATATAAACCGATCCCCAGATTTGGCTTGCGGAGCCTCAAAGAGAAGCAAATTTCATCCGATCCGGCTGAAATTTGGTACATGGTGATGTAGGTCGGATGGTATTGCAAATGGGCCATATCGGACCACTTTTACGACGCCCAGATTAAGCTTGCGGAGCCTCTTGAACGAGCAAAATCTATCCGATCCAGTTGAAATTTGGTATGTGGTCTCTAATAACCATGCACAAACTAGTCCATATCGGTCCATATAGCCCCATATAAACCGATCCCCAGATTTGACCTCCGGAGCCTCTTGGAGGAGAAAAATTCATTCGATCCGGTTGAAATTTGGTACGTAGTGTTAGTATAGGGTCTTTAAAAACCATGCAAAAATTGGTCCATATCGGTCCATAATTATATATAGCCCCCATAGGAGCTATATATAAAATTCATCCGATATGGTTTAAATTTTGTACGTGGTGTTAGTATGAGGTCTATAACTACCATGCCAAAATTGATCCCTCATATAAGCCCTCATATAAACCGATTCACAGATTTGACCTCCGTAGTTTCTTTGAGGAGTAAATTTTATCCGATTCGGTTGAAATTTGGTACATTGTGCTAGGATATGGCCGCTAACAACCATTCACACAAAAATTGTTCCATATCAGTTCATAATTGCATATATCCGCCATATAAAGCGATCTCCATATTTCACTTCTGGCTCTCTAATTACCATGAAACAGATCATGTCGGTTCCTAATTATTTATAGACTCCACAAATTTTTTATATCTTTATTTCCTTATAGAAATAACATTTCTACAAAATTTTCTATGGAAATAAAATTTTGACAAAATTTTCTATAGAAAAAAAAATTTCACAAAATTTTCTATAGAAATAAAATTTTGACAAAATGTTCTATAGTCATATAATTTTGACAAATTTTTCTATAGAAATGAAATTTTTACAAAATGTTGACAAAATTTTCTATAGAAATAAAATCTTGACAAACTTTTGCTTAGTAATAAAATTTTGACAAAATTTTCTATAGAAATAAAATTTTGACAAAATTTTCTATAGAAATAAAATTTTGACAAAATTTTCTATAGAAATAAAATTTTGATAAAATTTTCTATAGAAATCAAAGTTTGCAAAACAAGATTGTTTGATTTTGTAGGTTTTTGTAAAATAGTCTTATTTTTGACTCGAGAGGCAACCGAGCTCCGAAAGCCAAATCTCGGGATCAGTTTACATGGGGGCTATATATAATTGTGGACCGATATGGATCAATTTTGGCATGGTGGTTAGTGGTCACATACTTACACCACGTACCAAATTTTAACCGGATGGGATGAAACTTGCTTCTCTAGGAAGCTCCGCAAGCCAAATCTAGAGGTCGGTTTATATGGGTGCTATACGTAAAAGTGGGGCAAATGGGCCCATTTGCAATACCATCCGACTTACAATAATAACAACTACTTGTGCAAAGTTTCAAGTTGATAACTTGTATCGTTCCCAAGTTAGCGTGCTTTTAACAGACGGACGTGGCTAGATCGACTTAGAATTTCACCATGACCCAGTATATACAAATTTATGGGGTCTTAGACCAATATTACGATGTGTTACAAACGGAACGACAAAGTTAATATACTCCCCATTCTGAGGTGGAGGGTATAAAAATGTACGTAATGAATAAAATTAAGTGCACTTAATTTAAGGAGAAATTAAAAAAAAAAAAACAAGTATATACGGCCGTAAGTTCGGCCAGGCCGAAGCTTATGTACCCTCCACCATGGATTGCGTAGAAACTTCTACTGAAGACTGTCATCCACAATCGAATTACTTGGGTTGCGGTAACTTTTGCCGATGACAAGGTATCTTAAAACTTCCTAATACCGTAATATAGACCACGTAGTCCAAATAAATAAATATATACGTATATAATTAAGTTTGACAAAATTTTCTATAGAAATAAAATTTTGACAACATTTTCTATAGAAGTAAAATTTGGACAAAATTTTCTATTGAAATACGATTTTAACAAAATTTTCTATATAAATAACATTTTGACAAAATTTTCTATAGAAATAAAATTTTTACAAAATTTTCAAAAGATTTACAATTTTGACAACATTTTCTACAGAAATAAAATTTTGACAACATTTTCTATAGAAATAAAATTTGACAAAATTTTCTATAGGAATAAAATTTCGACAAAATTTTCTATAGAAATAAAATTGTGACAAAATTTTCTATAGAAATAACGTTTTGCTAGATTATTTTTGCTCGAGTGGCAAGCATGATTATGAACCGATATGTGTGAATGAGGATCGGCTATATAGAACTATAGACCGATATGGACCAATTTTGGCATGGTTTTTATCGGCTATATATTAACACCACGTTATAAATTTCAACCGGATCGGATGAATTTTGCTCGTCCAAGTGGCTCCGGAGTTCAAATCTGGGGATCGGTTTATATAGGGGCTATATATAATTATGGACTGATATGGACCAATTTTTGAATGGTTCTTAGAGACTATATACTAATACCATGTACCAAATTTCAGCCGGATCGGATGAAATTTGCTTCTCTTAGAGCAATCGCAATACAAATTTGGGGGTCCGTTTATATGGGGGCTATACGTAAAAGTGGACTGATATGGACCAATATTTGCATGGTAGTTAGAGACCATATATTAACACCATGTACCAAATTTCAGCCGGATCGGATGAAATTTGCTTCTCTTAGAGCAATCGCAATACAAATTTGGGGGTCCGTTTATATGGGGGCTAGACGTAAGAGTGGACCGACATGGACCAATTTTTGCATGGTTGTTAGGGACCATATACTAACACCATGTACCAAATTTCAGCCGGATCGGATGAAATTTGCTTCTCTTAGAGGGTCTGCAAGCCGAATTTGAGGGGTCCGTTTATATGGGGGCTATACGTAAAAGTGGACCGATATGGCCCATTTGCAATACCATCCGACCTACATCAATAACAACTACTTGTGCCAAGTTTCAAGTCGATAGCTTGTTTCGTTGTGATATATTATTTGGACTAGTTTATTTAAAACTCGACCGTTTTGTGGAAAGTATGGTATTACAGTGTGAAATATGACTACGAAATCTGAACCAATTAGATCAAAAAGCATATTAAATATATTCTCTGTGGAAACTATCGAGTCAACTGAAGGGAACTCCCGTTGAAAATGGGTCTAAAATATGAAACATTCTACTCAACTCTGGCGCATATATACAATATTTGGCTTTTGTGCAAATCGGACGAAATATATATATATATATATATATATATATATATATATATATATATATATATATATATATATATATATATATATATATATATATATATATATATATATATATATATATATATATATATTTATATATATATATATATATATATATATTTATATATTTATATATATATATATATATATATATATATATATATATATATATATATATATATATATATATATATATATATATATATATATATATATATATATATATATATATATATATATATATATATATATATATATATATATATATATATATATATATATATATATATATATATATATATATATATATATATTATATATATATATATATATATTTATATTTATATATATATACATATATATATATATATATATATATATATATATATATATATATATATATATATATATATATATATATATATATATATATATATATATATATATATATATATATATATATATATATATATATATATATATATATATATATATATATATATATATATATATATATATATATATATATATATATATATATATATATATATATATATATATATATATATATATATATATATATATATATATATATATATATATATATATATATATATATATATATATATATATATATATATATATATATATATATATATATATATATATATATATATCGGAGCTGTATCTAAGTCTGAACCGAGTCCAAACAAATTTGGCTCAGTTAACCATATTATTAAACGTACTCCTTTTGCAAAATATAAAGCAAATCAGGGTAGAATTCTGGCTTTTGAGGCCATATAAGTACAAATCGGACGAAAGCTATATATGGGAGATATATCTAAATCTGAACCGATTTCAACCAAATTTGGCACAGTTAACCATATTATTAAACGTACACTTTGTGCAAATTTTTAATCAAATCAGGGCAAAATTCTGGCTTTTGAAGCCATATAAGTGCAAATCGGACGAAAGATATATATGGGAGCTATATCTAAATCTGAACCGATTTAGCTGATGTTTTGCAGGTTTTGCGTGACCGACAAAACATTCAGATGTACGAAATTTGAAGAAGATCGGTTTATAAATACGTGAATTATGATCAAATCGGTGATAAATATATATGGCAGCTATATCTAAATCTGAACCGATTTTTTTCAAAATCAATAGCGATTGTCCCATGCCAAAATTGAGGACGATAGGACTTAAATTGCGAGCTGTACTTTGTGCACAAAATTACATATACAGACAGACGGACGGACAGACAGACGGACATCGCTAAATCGACTTTGAATTTAATTCTAAGCCGATCGGTATACTAAAAGATGGGTCTATGACTATTATTTCTTGGCGTTACATACAAATGCTCAAACTTATTATACCCTGTACCACAGTAGTGGTGAAGGGTATAAAAATTGTCCTTAGATGAGCAAAGGGAAGATCCTTTTTGGAAATTGTACCCACGACCTAGGCATAGCGACATATGTACAAATAGGAAATATATATAGAAATCTCAACCGATTTCAACCAAATTTGGCATACTTGACGATACAATAAGTTATTCGTTGTGCAAAATTTCCAGCAAATTAAGATGAATCTCTGGACTCTGGGGCCATTTTAGTGTATATTGGGGGAAAGAAGTATAAATATGGGAGCTATATCTAGATTTGAATCGATTTTGATAAAAAATCTGGCAAACAATGTTAATTCTACTATCTCAGCAAAATTTAACGTAAATCGGAGTAAAGTATTGGCCTCCGGTGATCATACGAGTGTAAATCGGCGGAAAGATATATATGGGAGTTATATCTGAACCGCTTTGGCTGATATTTTGGTTTTTCGGGCTTTGCAAAACAATAAGATGTACAAACAAGTAAGTAAAGTAGAAAGTTGGGTGGGGCCGACTATATGATACCCTAAACCACCCCTGCAAAATTAGTAAACATAACCATTTGTGGGGTATTATTGGTATAGGTTTGGGAAACAAACGTCATTTCCATATTTAAGAACATTAAGAATTACATGTTTATGGGAGTTTTATCAAAATCTGAGCTGATATGTCTGATGTTGGGAGCTATATTTAAATCTGAACTGATTTCGATGAAATTTTGCAGACTGCAGAAGTGTGACGAAAAGATTACTTTGTGTCAAATTTTATGACGATCGGTTTGTAAAAATGCTCAACGTGACCCCATTTGTCGAAATCGGGCGACAGGGATGTTTTGTTGGGCACAAGGACGAACGCTAGTGAATTTGGAAACAATCGGATCAAATTTAGATATAGCTCCCGCATATATGTACTATACTTAAATTTGATCCGATTTTTTCCAAATTCAATAGCTTAAGTCCTTGTGCCCAAAAAACACCCTGTACCAAATTTATCAAAGTCGGTTAATAATTGCGACCGGAATCCTGTGAACAACAAATACATGGACAGACGGACGGACGTGCGGACACCAAGCGCTAGATTGACTCAGGATTGACCTGTACCGTAGTAGTGGGGAAGGGTATAAATATCAAAAGGAATTTACTATTTGGGGCCTTAAAAAATATATGCTTGGGGTGAAACATAATATGTTTGCACAGTGCAAAATTTTTTTTGTTTGAACAAATTCTGAAAAGCAGAATATGTTTGGGAGTATATGTTACAGAGACGATTTTTTTTTTGTGGAGAGTACAACAAACACCCAGAGAAGGAACATGATCATGTTTCAAGAGCACAATGTTACTTTTTCACATCGACCATGTAGCATTTTTGTCGCAAAAATATTCTTTTCCTGTCAAACATAACATGCTTTCCGTAATCGGATACATAATTTCCGAGAAAAGAACATGGTTTCGACAAACATGCTACATGTTATCCGTGAAAAAGTAACATTTTGCTCTTCGAACATGGTTGGGGTGATCATATTCCTTCTCTGTGTGAATTTCAAGATTTTCAGATGGTAACCAGATTGAAGGTCTAAAGAGTGCAGAGTGTAATATCATTGCCGAATAAGCGCAACTTTAAACTTTACTCACTTCGTTTGAGTGTAGAGTATTAATGTTGTCATACAGACTGCATTCGAACTCTACACCGTAAAAAAATCGCTTCTGTAACATATACGTCAAACACATTTTGCTTCAAGCACACTGAAAAAAATATTTTCGTGATATTAAAGATTACGCAACCTAAATTTTAGGATGCGAAATTTACGAAATAATAAGGACAAATTTCTTTAAAATAATGAAATTTTAATTAAAATAAAGTTTATAATCTTTGCTTTGAACATTTTTGTCATTAAATTTAGGACACAAATTTGGCAAATTTGCGTCCCTCCGTTAAAGTCGCATGTCTTTGAACTAAGGCTAATTTTCCTTAAAGTAAAGAAACACATTTTTGATTTAAAGAAATTGTCCTTAAATTAACTGAAATATTGAAACATTAGATTTAAGGTAAAAACGGTTCAAATATAGACTAAGACTTATTTTGAGAATTTAGCGTCTTTGGTTTAAAGTTTTTTTTTTGAAATTAAGAAAACATTTTTTACTTTGAAGTATCCGTTATAGTTTGGATTTTTAAACTGACATTTGTTTGTACGTGAGTACCTTTATTAATAAAATGGAAAAGTTAATGAACATATCATATATGAGATCTGTATCCTAATTATACCCTCCACCATAGGATGGGGGTATATTAACTTTGTCATTCCGTTTGTAACACATCGAAATATTGCTCTAAGACCCCATAAAGTATGTATATTCTGGGTCGTGGTGAAATTCTGAGTCGATTTGAGCATGTCCGTCCGTCCGTCCGTCTGTTGAAATCACGCTAACTTCCGAACGAAACAAGCTATCGACTTCAAACTTGGCACAAATAGTTGTTATTGATGTAGGTCGGACGGTATTGCAAATGGGTCATATCGGTCCACTTGTACGTATAGCCCCCATATAAACGGATCCCCAAATTTGGCTTGCGATTGCTCTAAGAGAAGCAAATTTCATCCGATCCGGCTGAAATTTGGGACATGGTGTTAGTATATGATCTCTAACAACCGTGCAAAAATTGGTCCATATCGGTCCACTTTTACGTATAGCCCCCATATAAACGGACCCCAAATTTGGCTTGCGATCGCTCTAAGCGAAGCAAATTTCATCCGATCCGGCTTGGTACGTGGTGTTAGTATATGGTCTCTAACAACCATGGAAAAATTGGTCCACATCGGTCCATAATTATATATAGCCCCCATATAAACCGATCCCCCAATATGGCTTGCGGAGCCTCTAAGAGAAGCAAATTCCTCCGATCCGGCTGAAATTTGGTACATGGTGTTGGTATATGTTCTCTTATGACCATGCAAAAATTGTTCCATATCGGTCCATAATTATATATAGCCCCCATATAAATCGATTCCCAGATTTGTCCTCCGGAGCCTCTTGGAGGAGCAAAATTCATCCGATCCGGTTGAAATTTGCAACGTGGTGTTAGTATAAGGCCGCTAATATTCATGCCAAAATTGGTCCATATCGGTCTATAATTATATATAGCCGATCCCCAATCAAACAAAAATTGGTCCATATCGGTTCATATTCATGCTAGCCACTCGAGCCAAAAATAATCTACCAAAATTTTATTTTTATGGAAAACATTGTCAAAATTGTATTTCTATAGAAAATTTTGTCAAAATTTTATTTCTATAGAAAATTTTGTAAAAATTTTATTTCTATAGTAAATTTTGTCAAAATTTTATTTCTATAAAAACTGTTTTCCAAATTTTATTTCTATAGAAAATTTTTTCGATTGTGGTTGACAGTCTTCAGTAGAAGTTTCTACGCAATCCATGGTGGAGGGTACATAAGCTTCTGCCTGGCCGAACTTACGGCCGTATATACTTGTTTTAATTTTATTTGTCCTAGATTTAAAGTCAGGTAGGTCGCTAAAAATTTTCGTTATTTTAAAGAAGTCGCATCTTTGGCTCGCAATCAATACCAAAATCCTTAAGGGAAAGTCAAAATCTTTGGATCCAAGTAAACTTTTTTTTGAGTGCATATATATTTTCAAGATCGGTTCAAACAAAATATTATTTGTATTGTTCAAACATATTATGTTTCACCTTAGGCATACACTGGTAGAAAAAAAATTTAATCTAATTTTTTAAGGCACCAACTGGTTACTTCCATTCTTTTAGTTGCCTCTCTTTCTAAACACATATATATTTATAGTTTATTTCTAAATTAATATCTGTTTGCATTCAAACATATTATATTTACAAACATAATATGTTCTAACATATTAACATATATGTCCCAAACATGTTATGCTAGTTTATGAACATTATATGCTTGAGCTTAAAAATAATGTGTTGAAAAATTTGAATTCCAAACATATAATTTTTACACCCAAACATATGAAAAGCAATCTTTTTCGTCCGTGTACGACTTTTATTGAAAATCCATTTGAAATATTACCTTAATTTTGACGTCTCTTTTATTTTACAGGGGCTATGATGTTCATATCGGGAGGTATGTTTCTCATAGACCAAGGCAAACCAGAATTCTTTACGCATAAACATTTGGCTCTTAGCTGGTTTCTAGGATGTATTATTGGGGCTATTATAGGATCCATTATCTGTGAAAAAATTCACAAGAAACTGATAACTGTAAGTACGAAACTTATTTTGAATGGTATTCCAAATAAAGTGGCGTCCATGTCTTTTTTCTAGTGCTTCGCGTCGCTTTTGGTAACTATATCGGGAATATTGCTGATCGCAGATTCAACATCTTATGAGGCAATGTTAGCAGCACGTTACATAAACGGAGCAGCTTTGGGCTTGGTCTTCCCCATGACCATGGTCCTAATGGGTGAGGAAGTTGTGAAGAGCATGCGTGGCATGAATGCTGCTGCCATAGGTTCCATGTGCTTAAGTGTGGGTATATTCCTGCAAATTATCTATTCCTACAGCTGGCCCGAAGGATCATTTGATGGGACTCAAATGATGGGAACACTTTCGATATTTTGGGGTTTTATTAGTTTCATCATAGCATTTACATTACAAATCGAATCACCGCTATTTTACTTGAAACGTGGCCAGGAAGAGTTGGCCATTGATGCCTTACGACGTTTACAGAGACCCTTTAACATAACGCATGAGACTTACGAACAATTTGAGGAACACAAACGTTATTTGGCCGTGAATAATGAAATGACACTGAAAGAAAGTGCTCTCATCGGACTGCCTGCTTTAATAAAACTTTGCTTCTATCGCGTTTTTTCGGCATTGAACAATTCATTTTATACATTCTTTGCTTTTGCCTATGCCAGTCGAGAGGCCTACTCTGCCGATGATATATGGCCTTATTACATCTATGGTTTATGTGCATGGATTGGAGCAATGATTGTCATGTTTTTGATGGATTCTAAAGGACGTAAGCCTCCCATGATCATAGGATTTTTTATCTGTTGTTCTGTCGCCTTTACTTTGGGTGGTCTATTGCATGACCAGACGAATCATCAGAATGTCACCATTATGACAACAGTGGTTTATCTATTAGGGGTATATCAATTCTTTGGTGCTTTATCTACGGCCTCATCGAGTGTCTATCTTACCGAAGCCTTTCCATTGGCCATTAAGTCCGTTTATGTGGCCATACCCTTTATAGTGGAAATGCTTGTACACATCACTATCATTGCAGTTCGCTCGGAGTCATGGGATTTGAATGTATATGACTTGCCTGAATATTTCTATACCGTGGGAGCATTGTCTCTTGCATTCTTTGCAATCTCCATTGTTGCAATGCCAGAAACGAAAAATGATACACTACGTGAATGTCTTGCGAAATTTCGAAAATTTATAAATTATAAAGCTTAGTGTGGCCATCCATACACAGGGAAATCTTCTATAAATCCTTATTTAAAATGTATTTAAAAAATCATAAATTTATTCAAAAAAAAAAAAAAACAAATATATACAGCAGTAAGTTCGGCTGGGCCTAATTTTAAATACCCACCACCATGAATCAAATATTATAGTTTTCTTTGAAATTTCAGAGGGGAGATATTCTCTCAAGCAGAGCAGTTCAACCGGTACACTTCCTGAAGATAAATTTAACGATTTTACCTATGAAGACTAGATAGGATTCTGGATTTATATGTAAAGAATCCTTTTTTTTTTTGAGTTTTAGAGGAATCATTCACATATCTTGTAAGTGTACAAGAAAATGATTATATATCGCCTCCGTTATTTAAATGATTACAAGAAGTAAAATCTGGAAATGTTACATTCAGTTTAAAGCAATTATCATGATCAGTGCGCCTTCTATACCCTCAAGAAGCGAAATCGGTCTATATGGAGGCCTTCCCAAATGAACCGATAAAAACTAAATCCGATACAAGTTTCTTCGATTCTAAAATTCCGTATATGTACAATTTTAGGCAAATCGGATAAAAACTATGTTTCTACAAGCCCAAAAAGTGAAATCGGGAGATATGGCTATACTAAACAAGTATATACCCGAATCTTATGTACCCTCCTCCATGGATTACGTAGAAACTTCTACGAAAGACTGTCATCCACAATTGAATTACTTGGGTTGTGGTGTCTTAAAACTTCTTAACACCGTTTTCTAAATTGTGATTTAGTCCATACGTGGTATATATTATACAAAACAGTTACGTATAGGTAAGTCTACAAATAATTACGAATCGATTTGGACTTTTGCACGGTACGTAGAGAGCCAGAATTGAAATATGGGGGTCGCTTATATGGGAGCTATATAACATACAATTATGAACTTTATATGGGCCAGTTTTTGTGTGATTGGTGATCGATTTATCTAAGAGCTATATATAACTATAGACCGATATGAACCTAGTTATGCATGGTTTTTAACAGAGGCTCCAAAACCAAATCTCGGGATCGGTTTGTATGGGGGCTATATATGATTATGGACTGATATGGACCACTTTTGGCATGGTTGTTAAATATCATATACTACCACCACGTACCAAATTTCAACCAGATCGGATGAATTTGGCTTCTCTAAAAGGCACCGGAGGTCAAATCTGGTGATCGGTTTGTATGGGGGCTATATATGATTATGGACTGATATGGACCACTTTTGGCATGGTTGTTAAATATCATATACTACCACCACGTACCAAATTTCAACCAGATCGGATGAATTTGGCTTCTCCAAAAGGCACCGGAGGTCAAATCTGGTGATCGGTTTGTATGGGGGCTATATATAATTATGGACCGATATAGACCAATTTTTGCATGGTCATTAGAGACCATATAATAACACCATGTACCAAATTTCAGACAGATCGGATGAAATTTGCTTCTCTTAGAGGCTCCGCAAGCCAAATCGGGGGATCGGTTTATATGGGAGCTACATATAATTATGGACCGATATGGACCAATTTTTGCATGGTCATTAGAGACCATATACTAACACCATGTACCAAATTTCAGACAGATCGGATGAAATTTGCTTCTCTTAGAGGCTCCGCAAGCCAAATCGGGGGATCGGTTTATATGGGAGCTACATATAATTATGGACCGATATGGACCAATTTTTGCATGGTTGTTAGAGACCATATACTAACACCATGTACCAAATTTCAGCCGGATCGGATGAAATTTGCTTATCTTAGAGCAATCGCAAGCCAAATTTGGCGGTCCGTTTATATGGGGGCTGTACGTAAAAGTGGACCGATATGGCCCATTTGCAATACCATCCGACCTACATCAATAACAACTACTTGTGCCAAGTTTCAAGTCGATAGCTTGTTTCGTTCGGAAGTTAGCGTGATTTCAACAGACGGAGGGACTCAGAATTTCACCACGGCCCAGAATATATATACTTTATGGGGTCTTAGAGCAATATTTCGATGTGTTACTAACGGAATGACAAAGTTAATATACCCCCATCCTATGGTGGAGGATATAAAATTGACCGATACTCACCATTTTCGACACGTCTCCTTATATTCCTACAGTACGTCTAGATTTTCAATTTGAGGCAAATTGGATAAAAGCTACGATTTCTACAAGCTCAAGAAGTAAAATCGGGAGATCGGTCTATGTGGGGGCTATACCAAACCATGGAGCGATACTCAATATTTTCGGCACACCTTTTGGTCCTAGAATTCCTCTAGATTTCCAATTTCAGGCAAATTGGATAAACACTACTCATTATTTTCGGCACACCTTTTTGTCCTAAAATACCTCTAGATTTTCAATTTGAGGCAAATTGGATAAAAACTACGATTTCTATAAGCCCACGAAGGACTAAAATCGGGAGATCGGTCTATATGGGGGCTATACCAACCCTGGGACCGATGCCCATCATTTACGGCACACTTTGTGGTCTTAAAATAACTCTATATTTTCAATTTGAGGCAAATTGGAAAAAAACTACGATTTCTATAAACCCGAGAAGTAAAATCTGGAGATCTGTCTTTATGGGGGCTAAACAAAAAACACGTACCGATACCCACCATTTGTGATATACCTCTTAAAATACCACTAGATTTCCAATTTCAGGCAAATTGGATAAAAACTACGGATTGTAAATGCCTAAGACCCCAAATCGGGAGGTCGGTTTATATGGGGACTATATCAAAACTTGGACTAATATAGCCCATCTTCCTTCCTTCCATTTGACCTTCCTGCAGACAAAAGACGAGTTTATGCAAAATTTCAGCACGATTGCTTCACGGTTATATCGTCCTAGAATGTCTCCCTGATCAAGAATATATATACTTTATATAGTCGGAAATCGATATTTCGATGTGTTACAAACGGAATGACAAACTTATTATACCCCCGGCACCTTTCTATGGTGGTGGGTATAAATAAAATATAAAATAAATAAAAACCAACTCATATTATTCAAAATATATCCCCGAAAATTCTCCCCGATTTTGTCTGTTTTCGATTATTTTTGCAATTTAATTTTTTCTTTCGTGTTTTATGTACGAAACAGCAAAATAAATGCGTACTTAAATATTTAGTATTTAGATGCGCATTTATTTAGTTGTTTCGCATTTAGTTGTTTCGGAGTGGTCGTATGAAGTTGGTATGTACTACGAGGGCAGTTCGGAAACTTCTTAGCCTAGCACAAAAAGCGCGGTATAAACAGAAAACAAGTAAAGGGTGATTTGTTAAGAGCTTGATAACTTTTTTTTAAAAAAAACGCATAAAATTTGCAAAATCTCATCGGTTCTTTATTTGATACGTTAGATTGGTCCATGACATTTACTTTTTGAAGATAATTTCATTTAAATGTTGACCGCGGCTGCGTCTTAGGTGGTCCATTCGGAAAGTCCAATTTTGGGCAACTTTTTCGAGCATTTCGGCCGGAATAGCCCGAATTTCTTCGGAAATGTTGTCTTCCAAAGCTGGAATAGTTGCTGGCTTATTTCTGTAGACGTTAGACTTGACGTAGCTCCACAAAAAATAGTATAAAGGCGTCAAATCGCATGATCTTGGTGGCCAACTTACCGGTCCATTTCTTGAGATGAATTGTTCTCCGAAGTTTTCCCTCAAAATGGCCATAGAATCGCGAGCTGTGTGGCATGTAGCGCCATCTTGTTGAAACCACATGTCAACCAAGTTCAGTTCTTCCATTTTTGGCAACAAAAAGTTTGTTAGCATCGAACGATAGCGATCGCCATTCACCGTAACGTTGCGTCCAACAGCATCTTTGAAAAAATACGGTCCAATGATTCCACCAGCGTACAAACCACACCAAACAGTGCATTTTTCGGGATGCATGGGCAGTTCTTGAACGGCTTCTGGTTGCTCTTCACTCCAAATGCAGCAATTTTGCTTATTTACGTAGCCATTCAACCAGAAATGAGCCTTATCGCTGAACAAAATTTGTCGATAAAAAAGCGGATTTTCTGCCAACTTTTCTAGGGCCCATTCACTGAAAATTCGACGTTGTGGCAGATCGTTCGGCTTCAGTTCTTGCACGAGCTGTATTTTATACGGTTTTACACCAAGATCTTTGCGTAAAATCTTCCATGTGGTCGAATAACACAAACCCAATTGCTGCGAACGGCGACGAATCGACATTTCACGGTCTTCAGCAACACTCTCAGAAACAGACGCAATATTCTCTTCTGTACGCACTGTACGCATTCGTGTGGTTGGTTTAATGTCCAATAAAGTAAACTGAGTGCGAAACTTGGTCACAATCGCATTAATTGTTTGCTCACTTGGTCGATTATGTAGACCATAAATCGGACGTAAAGCGCGAAACACATTTCGAACCGAACACCGATTTTGGTAATAAAATTCAATGATTTGCAAGCGTTGCTCGTTAGTAATTCTATTCATGATGAAATGTCAAAGCATACTGAGCATCTTTCTCTTTGACACCATGTCTGAAATCCCACGTGATCTGTCAAATACTAATGCATGAAAATCCTAACCTCAAAAGAATCACCCTTTATATACGGCCGTAAGTTCGGCCAGGCCGAATCTTATGTACCCTCCATCATGGATTGCGTAGAAACTTCTTTTAAACACTGCCATCCACAATCGAATTACTTAAGTTGCGGTAACGCTTGCCGATGGCAAGGTATCTTAAAACCTCCTAACACCATCTTCTAAATTGTATGTAAGTCCATACGTGGTATATATTAAATCAAAAAAGATCGATCCAATACGTATATAATTCAGTTTGACAAAGTAGACATACAATTTTGACAAAAATTTCTACAGAAATAAAATTTTAACAAAATTTTCTATAGAAATAAACTTTTGAACAAAATTTTCTATAGAAATAAAATTTTGACAAATTTTCTATAGAAATAAAATTTTGACAAAATTTTCTATAGAAATAAAATTTTGACAATGATGACAATTTTATTATGAACCGAATAAAATTTTAACAACATTTTCTCTAGAAATAAAATTTTGACAAAATTTTCTATAGAAATAAAATTTTGGTAGATTATTTTTGGCTCTAGTGGCAACCATGATTATGAACCGATATGGACCAATTTTTGTGTGATTGGACCAATTTTGGTATGGTTGTTAGCGACCATAACACCACGTTTCTAATTTGAACCGGATCGGATGAATTTTGCTCCTCCAAGAGGCTCCGGAGGTCAAATCTGGAGAACGTTTTATATGGGGGCTATATATAATTATGGACCGATATGGACCAATTCTGGCATGGTTGTTAAAGATCATATACTAACACCATGTTTCAAATTACAACCGGATTGGGTGAAATTTGTTTCTCTTGGAGACTTCGCAAGCCAAATCTGGGGATCGGTTTATATGGAGGCTATATATAATTATGAACCGATGTGGACCAATTTTTGCATGGTTATTAAAGACCATATACCAATATCATGTACCAAATTTCAGGCGGATCGGATGAAATTTGCTTCTCTTTGAGGCTCCGCAACCCAAATCTGGGGATCAGTTTATATGGGCGCTATATATAATTATGGACCGATGTGGACCAATTTTTGCGCGGTTGTTAGAGACCATATACCAACACCATGTACCAAATTTCAGCCGGGTCGGATGAAATATGCTTCTGTTAGAGGCTCCACAAGCCAAATCTGAGGGTCCCTTTATATGGGGGCTATACGTAAAAGTGGACCGATATGGCCCATTTTCAATACCATCCGACCTACATCGATAACAACTACTTGTGCCAAGTTTCAAGTCGATAGCTTGTTTCGTTCGGAAGTTAGCGTGATTTCAACAGACGGAACACACTGTGGAACAGGGTATTATTTTACATTGGAAAAATTAGAAATGCGTGCTGTCATTAAATATTTACATAAAAAAGTTTTATCGGGACAAGAAATTCATAATGATATGGTGGGTTGCTGAATTTAGACGTGATCGTACAAGCATTGAAGATGAACCACGTAGTGGACGTCCAAAAACAGCAACAACAACAGAAATTGTAGCCAAAGTGCATGATATGGTATTAAATGATCGACGAATAAAAGTGCGTGAAATTGCTAATATCATGGGCATCTCAAATGATCGAGTCCATTGAATTTTGCATGAAGAACTACAGATGAAAAAGCTTTCTGCAAGATGAGTGCCGCATTTGTTAACAGTCGATCAAAAACGCATAAGAATGAACATTTCTCAAGCTTGTTTGGATCGTTTTAAGCGAAATAAGTATATACGGCCGTAAGTTCGGCCAGGCCGAAGCTTATGTACCCTCCACCATGGATTGCGTAGAAACGTCTACTGAAGCCGATGGCAAGGTATCATAAAACTTCCTAACAACGTAATATATACCACATAGTCCATACGTGGTATATATTAAACTACAAAAGGGCCGATTAAATACGTATATAATTAAGTTTAAAGTTTCTATAGAAATAAAATTTTGACAAAATAAAATTTTGACAAAATTTTCTATAGAAGTAAAATTTTGACAAAATTTTCTATAGAAATAAAATTTGGAAAAAATTTTCTATAGAAATAAAATTTTGACAAAATTTTCTATAGAAATAAAATTTTGTCAACATTTTCTATAGAAATTAAATTTTGACAAAATCTTCTAAAGAAATAAAATTTTGACAAAATTTTCTATAGAAATAACATTTTGACAATGTCTATATAAAGGGTGATTCTTTTGAGGTTAGGATTTTCATGCATTAGTATTTGACAGATCACGTGGGATTTCAGACATGGTGTCAAAGAGAAAGATGCTCAGTATGCTTTGACATTTCATCATGAATAGACTTACTAACGAGCAACGCTTGCAAATCATTGAATTTTATTACCAAAATCAGTGGCAGAAAATCCGCTTTTTTATCGACAAATTTTGTTCAGCGATGAGGCTCATTTCTGGTTGAATGGCTACGTAAATAAGCAAAATTGCCGCATTTGGAGTGAAGAGCAACCAGAAGCCGTTCAAGAACTGCCCATGCATCCCGAAAAATGCACTGTTTGGTGTGGTTTGTACGCTGGTGGAATCATTGGACCGTATTTTTTCAAAGATGCTGTTGGACGCAACGTTACGGTGAATGGCGATCGCTATCGTTCGATGCTAACAAACTTTTTGTTGCCAAAAATGAAAGAACTGAACTTGGTTGACATGTGGTTTCAACAAGATGGCGCTACATGCCACACAGCTCGCGATTCTATGGCCATTTTGAGGGAAAACTTCGGAGAACAATTCATCTCAAGAAATGGACCGGTAAGTTGGCCACCAAGATCATGCGATTTGACGCCTTTAGACTATTTTTTGTGGGGCTACGTCAAGTCTAAAGTCTACAGAAATAAGCCAGCAACTATTCCAGCTTTGGAAGACAACATTTCCGAAGAAATTCGGGCTATTCCGGCCGAAATGCTCGAAAAAGTTGCCCAAAATTGGACTTTCCGAATGGACCACCTAAGACGCAGCCGCGGTCAACATTTAAATGAAATTATCTTCAAAAAGTAAATGTCATGGACCAATCTAACGTTTCAAATAAAGAACCGATGAGATTTTGCAAATTTTATGCGTTTTTTTTTTTTTAAAAGTTATCAAGCTCTTAACAAATCACCCTTTATATAAAATTCAATCTATGTTTGTTTATTTGTTTGTTTGTTTGTTTGTATGTACCGAGTTGGCTCCGAAACGGCTGAACCGATTTACTTGAAACTTTCAGAGATCGAAGGGGGCGTTCATGTGGTGAAAATAGGGTACCTGATTGTTTGACACCTGGTCGCGGAGGGGGACCTCCCCTTTGTCGGACTTTTTGAAAATTGGACTAAAGTTGACCGATTTGGTTGAAATTTTCGTTGAAGATTGGGGTTGGCATCTAGACAAAGATCCGCTACTTTTTATTTCGATATTTGGTGGCGGAGGGAGGCCTCTCCTTTGTTCGACTTTTTTTAAAGTACAGTGAAAAAACTAAAATTCTCTTATCTGAGATTTACAGAGAACATGTGGTGAGGTTATGGAATTAATATGGGGTACCCGATGATTTCATATGTGGATGGGGAGGGGGACCTCCCCCTTGCCCTACTTTTTGAAACTTGGAACAAAATTATACGATTTGCTTGAAAATTTCATTGAATGTTGGGTTTGGCATGTAGACAAAAATCCGCTACATTATTTTTCGATATTTGGTCGGGGAGGGGGACCACCCCTTTGCCCAAATTTTTTTTTGAAAGTTCAAACAAAACTAAACTCCGCTGACTGAAATTTTACAGAAAAAATGGGTTACGAAATTTATATCAAAAAAAAAAAAAAAAAAAAAAAAAAAAAAATCCTATTCAACCGTCGAACGGAACGGACGTGTTTTTTCAATAGCGGATAAACTCATAGTAATAGGTACCTACTACGAATTTCAAGTGTGGTGGGATATTAAGCCACCATGCAGCGAAATTCCAAGTCATCCACTGGGTTGCTAACTTCAGGGCCCAGTGGACGGGTATCGACTGGAGTTATAAATCTGGGCAATGACCAAGAGTTAGGCCCAATTAGTCGACCTGTAGACGGGTCGACAGGTGGCGACACACTGACAAGTCGAACTTTTTCTAAGGTAACGACATCAAAAGGAGGTAATCCCTCACGAAAGAGATTCAAGGAACGCAGACATGCTTTGTTTATCCTAAAGAAGTTAGGATCAGTCGACCCAAGCACGTTGTCGGCTAAACAAAGCGATTCCTTAAAATGGGCTCAAGGAATTCTTGAGACTGGAAAAAGGGAACGATCGCCGGATGAGCTGCCATCCTCCAAAAGGGATCAAAGATCGTTTGCCTCAGTTGCTAAAGATAGCCTTGTGATGGCTATCATTAATAAAGGAGCATTGGACGGTATGGTTCCAAAGCAAAAATGGGGGGAAATTGAGAATGCTCTATCTGTCGTCTACTCACAGGTACTGGAAAAGTTTCCCGGCCCAGATCCTCGACACCAAGAGGCTGGTTGGTATCAAGGACGATTTAAGCTAGTCGCATTTGAGGACCAGAGGTCTATAGAATGTTTTAAAGCTGCTCTGATACTAATTGGTGAAGTTTGGGAAGGAGCTGCTCTAGAGTTAGTCGAGAAGAAAGACATACCGGCTAGACCTAGAGCACATGCCTGGATACCTGCAAACCCTTCTGACCCTGAATCTATTTTAAATAGACTGAAACGATGCAATCCAGATCTTCCAACAGCTGATTGGAAGGTTGGCCGTTTGGATGAAGTGGATGGACCAAGACGGCATGCAGTGTTTATATTGAACACTCAGTCTTTGCCACATCTGGCAAAGTCCCAGGGCCGTGTATGTTATGGCTTTCATTATATCCAAATGAAGGTGTATAAAAACGATCAGCTAAAGGATTCAGAAATGGACAAGCCTCTGTCTGAATCAGAAGTAAGCGGATCCTCTTGCGAAGTCGAGGGAGATACCAAAGTTGAAGACATGGATAGATACCGTATGCGTGAGGAGGCTTCTATTGCCTCAGAACTCACCAAAGTCGAACCTATGGTTATTGCGAGAGTCACCGATATCTCTGAAGAGGACATTCTTGATGACTCGATCGAAGCGGCTGATGTGACGGTTGTTGAAAATCTCGATGGTCCTACGGATCCTCCAGATAAATCTTCATCATTGTAAGGCTGCATGTGCTGCCTTAAAAGTTCTCCTGATGAAAGGGGACATAGATATAGTTCTTATTCAAGAACCATATGTTTACAAAAACAAAATATGTGAATTAAGTACTCCGGGGTTCAAACTATTGCAGTATACTGGTAATGATGTAAATCGAGCCTGTATAATTGCTAAAAACGAGCTCAATTTGTTTCTGCTTCCCTCAATGTGCAATACAGACACTGTCGTTGCAAGTTTAGAAATAGCCAAATGCAAATATTGGGTATCTTCGGTCTACATGGGACATGACAGGGAGATGCCTCCATATGCCGTTAAGATCTTAGTGGAGGAGTCACTGAAAACAAAGGCGAAACTCATTATGGGATGCGATGCGAATGCACATCATAGTATATGGGGAAGTAGTGATACTAATGCAAGGGGAGAGTCGCTAATAGAGTTTATTTTGCGTACTAATCTGGTAGTTTGCAACAAGGGAGATGTCCCAACCTTTGTCACTAAAAACAGGCAAGAGGTTTTGGACATCACCTTGGCCTCGCAAGAACTAAATGAAATGATACCTGAGTGGCAGGTTTTAAGTGAACACAGCTTCTCAGATCATCGCTACATCAGTTTCAAATTTGATGTTCATATCACCAAGATCATATTTCCGCCAAATGTTAGGAAAGCTGACTGGAATAGGTATAGGGAATCGTTCAATATGATGATACCGGAAATAACAGAGACAAATATGAGAAATGTGCAAGATATCGAACACGCAGTGGAGCGGATTACTAAGGCCTTCAACATCTCACTGAAAGCTGCATGCCCTAGAGGAAAGCCAAGGGGGAAACATCGACCACCATGGTGGTCTACGGAATTAAGTAATATGAGGAAATCCTGCAGGAAGCTCTTTAACAAGGCAAAGTCCACCAGAGCCCCTGAGGACTGGGACGCTTACAAGAAGAATCTGAGAGGATACAAGCGAGAACTGAGAAAGGCTCAGCATAACTCTTGGAATGCTTACTGCAGCAGTATTGAGAATACGTCCGAGGCTTCCAGACTACGGAAGGTTCTAGCATCCACCAACTCCGCTCCAGGTTTCATTAAAACATCGGAGGGCAATTGGACAACGTCCAGTAAGGAGACGCTGGAGGAACTATTGGACACACATTTTCCTGGAAATCAGACGGTTGAACCATGTACTGGCGGTGCCACAGTTGCTCAGCGGTCGTTTCCTGTCGAGGAAATTGTATCGGAAACTAGAATAAGATGGGCGCTAAATAGCTTTGGACCATTCAAATCCCCTGGACCTGATGGAATTACTCCGGCGGAGTTACAAGCTGTAACTGACAAAATTATCCCCTGGTTGTCGGTGATATATAAAGGATGTATCAACTTATCATATATCCCAGGAAAGTGGAGGGAAACAAAAGTCGTTTTCATACCTAAAGCGGGAAAAGCCTCTCACTCGAGGGCGAAGGATTTCCGACCAATCAGCTTATCCTCATTCCTACTTAAGACTCTGGAGAGGATGATAGATATTTATCTTAGAACTAGCATCGATTCAAGTTTGTTCTCGAAACGACAGCATGCATACTCGAAGGGCAGGTCTACTGAGACCGCACTACATGAACTAGTCAGCTTTATTGAAAGCTCACTATCTGTCAAAGAATACACAATCGTGGCGTTTCTAGACATCGAAGGGGCGTTCAATAATGTCCATCCGAGCTCGATATTAAATGGACTGACAACTCTGAATGTTGATCCATGTATACTCAGGCTGTTAGACGAACTGCTAATGAAGAGACGTATTTCAGCCACACTAGGACAAGCAAACATACAAAGGTATGTGAACAGAGGCACTCCCCAAGGAGGAGTCCTATCACCTCTTCTTTGGAATGTTGCTATAAATAGCCTTCTGGTTACTCTAGAAAAAGAAAGGATAAAAGTGGTGGCATACGCAGATGATGTGGCTCTGGCAGTCAGGGGAAAATTCCCATCCACAATCAGAGATATTATTCAGAGGGCCCTCCGGATGACTGAGAAATGGGCGAAAGACAATGGTCTTGGGGTAAATCCTGCAAAGACAGAATTAGTCATGTACTGCAACGATCGCAAAACTCCCACGGTTAGGCCTATTTCCTTAGGGGGTATTGAAATTCCCTTTGGTGAATGTGCAAAATACCTTGGCGTTATTTTGGACAGGAAGCTGAACTTTAAGCTTAATATTGAAGAAAGGGCGAGAAAGGCAACTGTAGCTTTGTACTCGTGCAAAAAGGCAATAGGAAAAAAGTGGGGACTGAAACCAAAAATTGTGCATTGGCTATACACGGCAGTGGTTAGACCTATAATGCTATATGGTGTTGTAGTCTGGTGGCCGGCACTTCAAAAACCGACTTGTTTAGATAAAGTTCAGCGTATGGCGTGTTTGTGTATTTCAGGCGCATTCAGCAAGACAGGAACAAATTCCCTTAATGTCGTGCTGCATCTATTGCCTTTAGACATTTTGGCCAAACAGTCAGCTGCAACAACGGCTGTGCGGTTGCGCGAACTATCGCTGTGGTCGGAAAAAGGTTACGGTCACAGTTCTGTCCTCAAAACAATGCCAGATGTGCCTAACGTAGTGGATTACACTTTGGCGAGTCCACTTTTCGACAAAAAGTTTGAGACTCTAATCACCAACAGTGAGGCGTGGTGCACACAGACCCCGGGGAATAAAGAATATATAGATTTCTACACTGATGGCTCCAAATTGGATGGACAAGTGGGGCTCGGAGTATATTCTAATGATCTGGAACTTCGAATAGCGAAAAGATTACCTAATCACTGTAGTGTTTTTCAGGCTGAAATATTAGCAATAAGAGAGGTGGCGAATTGGCTGAGAAGTAATGTTCCAAAAAATGTGGGCATTAATATATACTCAGACAGTCAACCTGCAATAAAATCCTTGGACTCTGTGTTCCTCAACTCGAAAACGGCCATCGACTGCCGCAAATCTCTCAATGAGATGGCTGAGCAGTACAATATTCACCTAATATGGGTGCCTGGCCATAGGAACATACCGGGGAACTGCGAAGCGGATGAGTTGGCAAGGCTAGGGACTACCTTACATATTCCAGGGGAACTAGAATTTGTTGGTATGCCCCTAGCTACCTGCAAGCTCATGCTGCGTGAGAAGGCTGTTATGATGGCAAATGTTCGATGGGAGAATTGCAAGGGTTGTAACGACACCAAGCAAATATGGCCCCATTTCAACTTAAACCGCACACTAGATATGCTAATGTTCTCGAGACGTCAGATATCACTCCTGATATCTGCTATAACGGGTCGCTGCCTGATAGGCGATTTTGCAAAAACTATTGGCGCGAAGTATAATGACTATTGTATGAGCTGTCATGATGCGGAGGAAAAAGAATCAATTAAACACCTCTTGTGTGAGTGTCCTGCATTTTGTGTAAAGCGCAAGCAACTTTTAGGAGCATATAGCTTCAGATTACTGGCGGATCTGGAAAACGTTAACTTAAGCAGTCTGCTACTGTTTTTGGAACAATCTGGTTGGTTCAACAAAGAAAAATAATCAAGAAGGTTCAGCGGTTAAAACTAGAAGTGCCCATATGTAATAGGTACTTTTAGTTAATGTGGTATCACAATGGACTGAATAGTCTAAGTGAGCCTGAATCTTAATCGGGCTGCCACTTTAACCTAACCTAACCTAACCATCAGGTTCCTGATTTTTTAATAAAAATAAAAGGACATAGGGAGACATCCGCTTCTCTTAAGTACATACAGAGTAACAATTAAAATTTACCGAGTTACTTGAAATTTACAGAGGACTGGGGAGAGATCGTAACCTCCGTCAACCGTAATAGTTGATACCTGATTTTGTGATATTTGGACGGAAGAGAGGCCGCCCCTTTAGGCTTATAATTTGCTTGACATTTTCTGGGACGTTTACAAAAGATACGCTAAATCACTTTTCGATATTTGGTTGGGGAGGAGGCAGGGCTGTGGAGTCGGAGTCGGAGTCTTGGAGTCGGAGTCTGAAGATTTGGCTGGAGTCGGAGTCGGAGTCGGAGTCTGAAGATTTGGCTGGAGTCGGAGTCGTAAAAATTTTGCTCGACTCCGACTCCGGCTAAACCAAAATTTTTAAAACACTTCACATTTTTGTAACTAAAAAAGTTTTTACGCAAATTAGTTTCCAATGCGTTATGCATTCGATCAATGTACACCACGATTGGAAATAAAAATCAACTTCCAATTACGGCTATCATTTTATGTTTCCTAGAATGTTAGACTAGCAAATGGGCTGGATCGATCCATTTTAATCCCCATATCAATTTATTTGAAATAATTCGAACAATAATTCGAATTTATTGTTTTTAATTTTATTTTAAGGCTATATACCTACACACATATGACAGAAAAAATTGTCAAAGGTGTTTTTTATAGAAAATTTTGTCACTATTGTATTTATATGGAATGTTTTGTCAAAATTTAATTTCTATAAAAAAATTATTCGAAATATTATTACTATAGAAAATTTTTTTCCTATAGAAAATTAAGTCAACATTTATTTCTATAGAAAATAAAAAATAAAACAAGTATATACAGCAGTATGTTCGTCCGGGCCAAATCATAAATACCCACCACCATGAATCAAATATACTAATTTCCTTAGAAAATTTCATGGGGGTTTGATGACAGATCAGTTTAACCAGTTCGCATCCCGAAAATAAATGCAAAGATTTTACCTATCAGATTCCGGATTTATAAGAACTATTTTTGTTTGAGTTTTAAAGGAATCATAAACATATCCTGTAAATGTGCAAGAAAATTAAGAAAAAATACCTTGATTTGAAATCTAAAATCTATAGTACACCAACTGTTTTATGATTACGAGAAGTAATATCTGGCAAATTTACATTTATGGTAAATGCACCTTCTGTATCCTCAATATCTGAAATCGGTCTATATGGAGGCCTTACCAGCGTTGCAACAACGAATTTTTATTTTGGACCAAATTTTTCCAAAATTCGTACCAGGGGACCAGTTTTCTAATTTAAATTAAAATAATTTAAAAGTTACAATTTTTCTAAAATTTTTCTTCGAAAGAAAATTTTTTCAAAATTTTATTTCTATATAAAATGTTGACCTCATTCTATCTCTATCGAAAATTTTGTCCATGTTTTATTTCTATAGAAAATTTGGTCCAAATTTTATTTCAATAGATTTCATTTTAGCCAAAATTTCAATTTAGCCAAAATTTAATTTCTATAGAAAATGTAGCCAAAGTTTAATTCTATTGAAAATTTAGCCAAAATTTAATTTCTGTAAAAAATTTAGCCAAAATTTTATTTCTATTACATATTTAGCAGAAATTTGTACAAAATTTTTGCATAATATTGTATCCCAAAATTTTTTAAGAAGCTTATTTCTATACAAA
Source organism: Haematobia irritans (assembly GCF_050003625.1). Classification (NCBI taxonomy): domain Eukaryota; kingdom Metazoa; phylum Arthropoda; class Insecta; order Diptera; family Muscidae; genus Haematobia; species Haematobia irritans. The sequence goes on from NC_134400.1 coordinate 117,655,711, forward strand.
ATTTTGTTAAAATTTTATTTCTATGAAAAATTTGTTAAAATTTTATTTCTATGAAAATTTTGTTAAAATTTTATTTCTATAGAAATTTTTGTCCAAATGTTATTTCTGCAGAAAAATTCCATTTGGTCTGACCATCGGACCAACTTCAATAATTTTTTGGGTCTATTTTGGTCAATCGGACTAATGGGGCTAAGCCAAAAACATGGAAGGATACGTACAGTATTCAGCACATCTATTGTAGTTCTAGAATATAGACTCCAAAACGGAGGGCCGGTTTATAAGGGGACTATATCAAAAACTGGACCGATACACAATATATTCGGCACACCTCTTAATGGTCCTAGAATACCTCCAGATTTCAAATTTCAGGCAAATTGGATAAAAACTACGGATTGTAGAAGTCCAAGAAGTAAACTCGTAACATCGGTCTAAAAGGGGGCTATATCAAAACTTCGTCCGATAGTGACCATCTTCGGCACGCCTTGTAATGGTCCTATAATACCTCCAGATTTCCAACTTCAGACAAATTGGATAAAAACTACGGATTCTAGAAGCTCAAGAAATAAAATCGGGAGTTCTGTCTATATGGGAGCTATATTAAAACATGGTCCGATAATCACCATTTTCAGCACTCCTCCTTATAGCCCTAGAATACCTCTAGGTTTCCAATTTCTGGCAAATTGGATAAAAACTACGGTTTTTATAAGCCCAAGACCACAAATCGGGCGATCGGTTGATATGGGAGCTATATCAAAACCTGGACCGATCTAGCTCATCTTCGAAATGACGAACTTATTATACCCCTGTCACCATTCTATGGTGGTGGGTATAAAAATATTTTTATGTAGAACATTTTGTCAAAAATTTATTTCTATAGAAAATTTAGCCAAAATTTTGCTTCTATAGAAAATTGTGCAAAATTTTATTTACACAAAAAATTTTCCAAAATTTCTATTAATAATTTTTTCAAATTTTTTTCTATAGAAAATTGTGCCAAAATTTTGTTACTATAGATTTTTTTTTTTATAAAAAATTTATACAACATTTTATGTCGATAGAAAATTTAGTCAACATTTTATTTTTATAGAAAATGTAGTCTAAATTTCCTTTCTATAGAAAATTTTGCAGCATTTTATTTCTTTAGAAAATTTTGCAAAATTTTATTTACTACACAAAAAATTTTCCAAAAATTTCTATTGATATTTTTTTCAAAATTTTATTTCTATAGAAAATTTTCTCAAACATTTATTTATATAGAGAATTTAGTTCAAATTTTGTTTCTATAGAAAATTTTGCAAACTTTTATTTACTACACAAAAATTTTTCAAAAATTTCTATTTATATTTTTTTTCAAAATTTTATTTCTATAAAACAATTTGTCAAAATTTTATTTATGTAGCAAATTTTCTCAAATTTTTTTCTTACTGCTACTCACTGCTAAGTCGAAAACAGGTAAAAGTGACTCAAATTTTGCTATATAAAAAATTATGAATGTTTCCCAAATATTGCACGAGATTTTGTAGAAGTCTGATTTCAGATTTTATCAAAATGTTGATCTAAATACAAAGTTGTGCAGAGTATGTTACAATCGGCCCGCCCGACTTTAGACTTTCTTTGCATTTTTATTTTTTGCTATAATTGTGTTACGTCCCATAACGTTAGATTTAAATTTTAGGTACAGAGATTTTATAGAAGTATATACAATTTTGTCTAAATCGATTCAGATTCAAATTCATGCATATGGGAATATAACCCTTTATAATAATTTTCGTCCACAAATACATATACTGTCGGTATCATCTCATATTATGATGGGTATTTATATCATTATTTTATTTATTAAACATTGCCCTAAATTTGAAATAAAGAGTTTAATTGGTATAAATGCGAAATTAAGACCTTTCTTGCACACATAAATAAATACGATACTTTATATCGATCCATATATATACCCCATATATATCCCCTCAATAGAACTACAAATTAGTGGTACTAAAATGAGATTTAGTTATATTACCCGGAGTCGACTCCGGAGTCGGAGTCGGAGTCGAGCTGATGAAAAATGCTGGAGTCGGAGTCGGAGTCGAGCAAAATTGGCTCGACTCCACAGCCCTGGGAGGAGGTCCTCCTCTAAAACTACAAAAAAAAATTAAGTTTTCTTGAAATTTACAAAGGCAGTGGGGGGGAGGTTATGAACGAAGAGGCAACCTTCATTGCCCCACACTTGAAGGAAAGTTTCAAGAATTTTCAGGGAAGGTTAGGGGTGTCGATATTGTATCGGGGAAAGTGACGTCCCTTTAAAACAATAGAGGGACGTGGCAGGAGGTGATTAAATTTATACATAATTTTTAAATTACTATATGATTTTTCGATATCTGGTTGGGGAAGGGGAAAATTGAAATAAACTTTATCGATTTACTTCGATAGAATTTATAGGGACCATTGAGTAGTTGCGAAATTAATATAGGGTACGTGATAGTCCGAAATCAGGTCGGAGTGGAGCGAAGGTGGGGAGAGGGTTCCCTTTTGTCCGTTTTTTTTTTTCTTAAATTGAAAGTAGAGGGATGTCCGTAAATGGGAACTCGGTACATAATTTTATGATTTTTGCACAGGCTTCTGCCAGACTTCTTTTTAGTCTTCTTTTTAGTAAAGAGAGGGTTCCCTTTTGTCCGTTTTTTTTCTTAAATTTAAAGTAGAGGGTTGTCCGTAAATGGGAACTCGGTACATAATTTTATGATTTTTGTTCAGGCTTCTGCCAGACTTCTTTTTAGTAAAGAACTTAAATTTACATAAAATTGGCAGCCAACGTAGAGGGTGCATCATTTTCCAACATTTAAGCAAATGTTAATGTGGTAAATTTTTTTACTACTTTTGCTTTTTCCGATTTATTGGATGGGAAACAGTAATTCTTTGTATGTTATTATAATATAGTGCTTAATTTTCAGATATGTTGAGGAGAAGGATACCTTTCCTTGACAAACCCCACTTAAAATTCACAAGAAATATAGAAGATTGTCCAACTACTTGAATACAGAACATTATTAAAAAAATTTGAAGGAAAGGGTACACCCTCTCCCGCCGTATTTGTACCTATAAACGAAAAATCAAGTAGTCCGATTTGTTTAAAAGAATTGAAATCTTTTCGAATTTGTTTTCAGCACGAAGGATATAGTTGACTAAGTTAATGCAAAATGTTCCTCCAAATACGCTTCGGAAGGCGCAGCGAAGCGGGCCGGGTTACGCTAGTTTTCTATAAAAATAAAATTTTGGTAGATTATTTTTGGCTCGAGTGGCATCCATGATTATGAACCGATATGGACCAATTTTTGTGTGATTGGGGATCGGCTATATATAACTATAGACCGATATGGGCCAATTTTGGCATGGTTACTAACGGCCTTAGACTAACACCACGTTGCAAATTTCAACCGGATCAGATGAATTTTGCTTCTCCAAGAGGCTTCGGAGATCAAATCTGGGGAACGGTTTATATGGGGGCTATATATAATTATGGACCGATGTTGACCAATTCTTGCGTGTTTGTTAGAGACCACATTCTAACACCATGTTCTAAAATTCAACCAGATCGGATGAATTTTACTCCTCCAAGAGGCTCCGAAGGACAAATCTGGGGATCGATTTATATGGGGGCTATATATAATTATGGACCGATAAGGACCAATTCTTGCATGGTTGTTGGAGACCATATACTAACACCACGTACCAAATTTCAGCTGGTTCGGATGAAATTTGCTTCTCTTAGAGGCTTCGCAAGCAAAATCGGGGGATCGGTTTATATGGGGGCTATATATAATTATGGACCGATGTGAACCAATTTTTGCTTGGTTGTTAGAGACCATATACTAACATCATGTACCAAATTTCAGCCGGATCGGATGAAATTTGCCTCTCTTAGAGCAATCGCAAGCAAAATTTGGGGGTCCGTTTATATGGGGGCTATACGTAAAAGTGGACCGATATGACCCATTTGCAATACCATCCGACCTACATCAACAACAACTACTTGTGCCAAGTTTCAAGTCGATAACTTTTTTCGTTCGGAAGTTAGCGTGATTTCAATAGACGGACGGACGGACGGACGCACGGACGGACATGCTCAGATCGACTCAGAATTTCACCACAACCCGGAGATATATACTTTATGGGGTCTTAGAGCAATATTTCGATGTGTTACAAACGGAATGACAAAGTTAATATACCCCCATCCTATGGTGGGGGGTATAATAAAATGGATTTTAAGCGTCGTTTCATAACTGTTGATGAGACATGGATCCACCACTATACTCCAAAGACAAAAGAACAATCAAAACAATAGACTGAAGCTGGAGGAAGTGTCCCAAAGAAGGCAAAAACAATACAATCGGCTGGTAAGGTTATGGCAACGACTTTTTGGGACTTCAAAGGTATTATATTGATTGCCTCTCTGCAAAAGGGTAAAACAATAAATTCAGAGTACTATTACAACCTTTTGGATAAATTAAATGTACAAATTCGAAATAAACGTCCTGGCTTACAACACAAAAAAATAATTTTTCATCAAGACAACGCACCAGCGCACAAGAGTGTTTTAACAATGGCTAAAATCAACGAATTAAAGTACGAGTTGCTTTACCACCCACTTTATTCACTTGATTTAGCTCCCAGTGACTTTTACTTATTCCCAAATCTAAAAAATTCCTTGCTGGCAAGCGTTTTACCCAAATGAAGATGCAGTTGTAACCACTATTTTGAAGACCTTGAGGAAAACTATTTTAATCAAGGGATATAATTGCTAGAAAAGCGTTGGACTAAGTGTATTGAAGTTTCAGGAGATTATATTGACCAAGTATGTTATATGCGGCCGTAAGTTCGGCCAGGCCGAATCTATGTACCCTCCACCATGGATTGCGTAGAAACTTCTACAAAAGACTGTCATCCACAATCGAATTACTTGGGTTGTGGTATCTTAAAACTTCTTAAAATCGTTTTCTAAATCGTGAGTTAGTCCATACGTGGTATATATTAGACAAAAAAGTTATGTATAGGTAAGTCTACAAATAATTACGGATCGACATGGACTTTTGCACGGTACGTAGAGAGCCAGAATCGAAATATGGCGGTCGCTTATATGGGGGCTATATAGAATTATGAACTTGATATGGACCTATTTTTGTGTGATTGGGGATCGATTTATGTGATGGCTATATATAACTATAGACCAATATGGACCCAGTTAGGCATGGTTGTTAACGGCCATATACTAGCACAATGTACCAAATTTCAACTGTCTCGGATGAAATTTCCTCCTCCAAGAGGCTCCAAAACCAAATCTCGGGATCGGTTTATATGAGCGCTATATATGATTATGGACTGATATGGACCACTTTTGGCATGGTTGTTAAATATCATATACTACCACCACGTACCAAATTTCAACCAGATCGGATGAAATTTGCTTCTCCAAAAGGCACCGGAGGTCAAATCTGAGGATCGGTTTATATGGAGGCTATATATAATTATGGACTGATATGAACCAATTCCTGCATGATTGTTGGATACCATATACTAACATCACATACCAAATTTCAACCGAGTTGGATAAATTTTGCTCTTCCAAGGGGCTCCGGAGGTCAAATCTGGGGATCGGTTTATATGGGGGCTATATATACCCAGCAAAAAAATTGGAAGTTTTTCAACAAACATTTATTTTAAAGCCCATCCCAGAATCCCCCATCGATTTTTTTCAACTTCCGATGCAGTCCTTTTGGACAAGTCCACAAACATTTCTTCTAAAGCGCATCATGGGATCTCCCAATGATTTTTTTCCTCTCCCGATGCAGTCCTTTTGGACAAGTCCACATACATTTCTTCTAAAGCGCATCTTGGTATCATCCAATGCTATTTTTCTACTTCCTCTGCAGTCCTTGTGGACAAGTATTAGAAAGCCTATTTTAAGTGTAAATTTTTAACAATTAAATTTTGAAAAAAAACAGTAAATTAGTAAAAAAATAGAAAATTATAAAAAAGAAAAAAAATAATAATAAACAAAAACTAAATTTCATCTCCGCTGGGATTTGAACCTATGCCGTTTGACTTTTTCGCTTCCTTGGAAGTTCTTTTGCGAAGGTTTTGCAAATTACGAGAATTTTTAATTTTTTTGTTGATTTTTATAATAAAAAATAAAAACGATGCATAACATAAAAAAATATTTTTTTAGAAAAATATTTGATAAAAAAAATTGCCGCTGGTGAGATTTGAACTTGCGTTTCTTATTTTTTTCGTTCATACTAATAAAGAACATCTCGATTAGAGATTCTATTCCTTGGTGTCGTATTACGATCATATCACAAACATTTGAATTAACCTTTCGACGCTTTATGTTCAATGGCGTTTGTGGCTGAGTATGCTAAGGCGTTCTGTTATGGTGCCATCAATCCCAGGTTCAACTCCTGGTCGGAGCGAAAAAGTTTTTCAAATTGTAAAAAATTAGCTAATAGGAAAATAATAGTGTAATAAAAAATATTGTTGAAAAAAAAAAGAAATTGGTTGAAAAAAAAATTTTTTCGCTTTTTAAATTTCTTCATTCAAATTAACTTCCAGGGCACAACTTCTAAAGCAATGCAAAGGATCCAAAAAGTGAGTTCTTCCGTCCTATGACAAGCCCATGTAAAATTCATTGGAGATGATCCAAGTTTGCACTACTTCCGGATCACAGATTGGGGATCCAAACTACTTTTTTTGGAAGCTCTTTTTTTGCTGGGTAATTATGGACCGATTTCGACCAATTTATGCATTGGTGTTTGAGGCCATATATTAACACCACGTACCAAATTTCAACTGAGTCAGATGAATTTTGGTCTTCCAAGAGTCTCCGGATGTCAAATCGGGGGATCGGTTTAAATGGGGGCTATATATAATTATTAACCGATGTGGACCAATTTTTGCATAGATGTTAGAGACAATATACCAACACCATGTACCAAATTTCAGCCGGATCGGATGAAATTTGCTTCTCTTAGAGGCTCCGCAAGCCAAATCGGGGGATCGGTTTATATGGGGGATATATATAATAATGGTCCGATGTGGACACCAACTTGTATTTCTTTCAATTTTGCATTTAAAAAACCTGAACACCCCTCATTTTGAAGGTGTGTGTGTGTAGAATATTGCTCTTATTTTGATTTTTTCACTCTTCAGTTGTCAAAATGCCGTCCAAGCAAGAAGAGCAGCGTATCAAAATTTTGCTCGCGCATCCCGAAAAGTTGCCAAATCAACCGTTACAAACGTAATTAAAGTGTTTGGGGAACGTTTGTCGACAGCCAGGAAGTCTGAATCGGGGGGAAATCGAAAACCGGAAGCCGCTGAGACGACAAAGAGAGTTGCCGGTAGTTTCAAGCGAAACCCTAACCTCTCTCTCCGAGATGCCGCAAATAAGCTGGGTGTATCGTGTACAACAGTGCATCGAGCCAAAAAACGAGCCGGACTATCGACTTACAAGAAGGTAGTGACTCCAAATCGCGATGATAAACAAAATACGACGGCCAAAGCGCGATCCCGGAGGCTGTACACGACGATGCTGACGAAGTTTGACTGCGTGGTAATGGACGACGAAACCTACGTCAAAGCCGACTACAAGCAGCTTCCGGGACAGTAGTTTTATACGGCAAAAGGAACGGGAAATATAGCAGACATTTTCAAGCATATAAAACTGTCAAAGTTCGCAAAGAAATATCTGGTTTGGCAAGCCATCTGTACCTGTGGCTTGAAAAGCAGCATTTTCATCGCTTCCGGGACTGTCAACCAAGAAATTTACGTGAAAGAGTGTTTGAATAAACGTCTGCTGCCTTTCACCGATTTACACGCGTTTTCCCTTGACCAAATCCGAACCGTATCACCCTTTAAGAAAATTATAGAAAATTTTAAAATATTAATAATCCCAATTAACATTTTAATTCAAGTGTTTTTTTTTTTTTAATTCCAATTAATTGTGTCCCTAGTACCACTCTCCGCCCACAAAATGGTTTGGAGTATAAATGCGAGCAATTATGTTAAAAACTGAAAGTGTCGTCGGTTTAGTTCTCCCAAAACGACAAAAGTATTTCTATATAAACAATAATATCAATTAATTAAAAGCGTTGCCCTTATATTTTTATCCAATAAATTATAAATAAACTTTGGAAATAATCGCTTCGGATTGGGCGTGTTGCAGATAACACTACAGGCGTCACAACTATCTTATCATCAAAATTAAACAACACGAGCTGGCACTCGATGAGAACAGTGGTATCAAAAAGTACAAGACAAGATAAAAAATTTATTATGTGTCACTACTATAACATACATATCAAAAGAGAGAAAGTCCCGCACTCCAACAAAATAATGGAAAATGGAAAAAATAACTAAATTGTTATAAAGTCGGGCATGGTGGAGGAGCTCTTCTTGACCATATATCGGTGAGGTGCAGCAAGGAGGAAGTCCCCTTTCCGTTCATGAAAAATCAAAACGGAATGTTCACAGATTCGTCCACGTGCGTTCACGATTTCATGAACGGCTTTCGTTTTTCTTTGGCCAGGAAAAATCTTAAAATATTCGTTAGACATGGCAACTCCGTCGGTGGTGCTATGTGCTAAGGCGACTGTTAACGCGTATGGAGCAGACAATCCAGGTTCGAGTGACGGTAGTGGATTTTTTTCTTATAACTTCGTACCCTTTAAGTTTTCATATCATGAACGCTCATTGTTGTTTTGACAATGCATAATGTCATTTTATCGTTGTCAGATTGACATTGACATGTTCTCAGTTTTGACACCACATCTGTGTTGATTCAATTTCATGTACGGATCGTTCTGAAAAGGGGCATGAATGGGTGTAAGTTGAAGTTTAAGTTAAATTAACTAAAACTGATGAAACAAGTAAGTAAAGTCTAAAGTCGAATGGGGCCATCTCAAGGCCTTCAAATTTGTTGGGAGCTATATAAAGGTTTATGTTTACATATACATACAAATATTTAACTCGGCTAACGCTGTGAAACGAAACACAATTAAGTACAAATATATGGCAATTATAACGCTACACCCAAAGAAAAGTGGACTTCTAAAATCGAGTTTAAAATTTTAAGTAATTTTAAGTAATTTTAAGTAATTTTAAGTACGCAAATTCTAAGTTATACTCATAGTAAGTACACGCTCACAAAAAATCGCTTCTGTAACATATATTCCCAAACATATTTTGCTTCAAGCATATACATTTTTGGCTATTGCCCAAACATTTATATGTTTGATCTCTACCAATATATAATATGTTTGAAAGCATATTGGTCTAAACAATATATGTTTGGGTAGTCTAAGTTCCAAACATTTTGTATTTTTGCATCCAAATTCAATAATGTTGTCTTCCAAAAAACAATATGTTATTATGTGACCATATAATATATTTGGAAGCATTTTGCACCCAAAAATATTATATGCTTAAAAAAATTCTCCCAAACAATATTGTGCTCAAAATTTTATTTATTTATTTATTTATATATTTACAATCATAATGAATTATGAAAATAAACAGGTAATATAGGTGCTAACAACATAGGTTTTCGACCTGAATGCTCAAAATTTTGTTTCTGCCCAATTGTATATTCCCCGACATCTTTCTCACTTCCACGAGATTTTTTAGTTCTTAGCACCTTTTTCTGTAATACAAACATTGTAGAAGAAATTATTCAATTGTATGATTTTTTTATTTTAATTTTACCCTTTGCCGGACGGGGATTCGAACAGCGGACCACACAGTTTGTAAGGATCAAAGAAGTAGCTGATCAATTGCCCAAGGAAAAATAAAATGTTAATTTTGTAATAACAAGCAACAACCACCAACTTAATTCAATATCGCTCCCTGTTAAATAGCGCTCCAAGCTACTAAACACATATATGTTTATAGGCTATTTCTAAATTAATATATGTTTGCATCCAAGCATATTATATTTACAAACATTTTATGTCCCAAACATAATATGTTCTAACATATTAACATATATGTCCCAAACATGTTATGCTAGTTTATGAACATTATATGCTTGCACTTAAAAATAGTGTGTTTAAAAATGTGTGTTCCAAACATATAATGTTTATAGCCAAACATATGAAAAACAGTATTTTTCATCCGTGTAGCTGCCATATATATTTTTCACCGATATGGTCATAATTGGCGTGTATATCAACCGATCTTCCTCAAATTCCGTTCATCCGAATATTTTATGAGTCTCGAAAAACTTGCAAAATATCAGCCAAATCGGTTCAGATTTAGATATAGCTCCCATATATAGCTTTCGCCCGATTTACACTCAAATGACCACAGAGGCCAATTTGTTGCTCCGATTTAGTTGAAATTTTGCACAGGGAGTATTATTAGCATTATAGCTATGCGTGCCAAATTTGGTTGAAATCGGTTCAGATTTAGATATAGCTCCCATATATAGCTTTCGCCCGATTTACATTCATATGACCACAGAGGCCAATTTTTAACTCCGATTTAGTTGAAATTTTGCACAGGGAGTAGAATTAGCATTGTAGCTATACGTGCCAAATTTGATTGAAATCGGTTCAGATTTAGATATATCTCCCATATATAGCTTTCGCCCGATTTACACTCATATGACCACAGAGGCCAATTTTTAACTCCGATTTAGTTGAAATTTTGCACAGGTAGTAGAATTAGCATTGTAGCTATGCGTGCCAAATTCGGTTGACATCGGTTCAGATTTAGATATGGCTCCCATATATATCTTCCCATATATATCTTGACCAGGGGGGCCAAAGTTATACTCCCATTTACGTGAAATTTCGCGTAGATAGCAGAATTATTATTCTAACTATACATGTCAAATTTAGTCAAAATCGGTTCAGATTACGTACGTACACCAGAGTTGGGGAAATATGGTAGACTGTTACACATTTTAGACCCATTTTCAATGGAAGTTTCCTCCAATTAACTGGATAGCGTTAGCCGATTTTAATTTTAATTCTTTAATTTGTGCCAAATTTGGCACAATTACGGATACAACTAAACGTACTCCTTATGCGAAATTTGAAGCAAATCACGGCAAAACCTGGATTTTGAGGCCATATAAGTTCAAATCTGAATCGATCAAATCTGAATCGATTTTGACCATATTTGGCACATATAATAGTATCGTTAAAAGTACCACTTGTGCAAAATTTGAAGTAAGTCAGGGCAAAACTCTGGCTTTTGAGACCATATAAGTCCAAATCGGGCGAAAGATATATATGTGAGCTTTATCTAAATCTGAACCGATTTTAACAAAATTTAACACACTTAACAATACTATTAAACGTACCCCTTGTTCAAAATTTGAAGCAAATCACGACAAAACTCTGGCTTTTGTGGCCATATAAGTTCAAATCGGACGAAAGATATATATGGGAGCTATATCTAAATTTGAACCGATTTCACTCAAATTTACCAAGCATTGGTAGAATGTCAATTCTACCCTCTGTGCAAAATTTCACGAAGATCGGTAGTAAACTTTGGCCTCTGTGGTCATAAGAGTCTAAATCGGACGAAAGATATGTATGGGAGCTATATCTAAATCTGAACCGATTTGGCTGATATTTTGCAAGATTTTCGAGATTCATGAAATATCTGGATGTACGGTATTTCAAGAAAATCGGTTGATAAACACGCTAACTATGACCAAATCAGGGATAGATATAAATGGCAACTATATCTAAATTTGAACCGATTTTTTCCAAAACCAATAGTGATTGTCCCTGTCCCAAGAAACGGCCCTATGCCAAATTTGAATACGATCGGACTTAAATTGCGAGCTGTACTTTGTGCACAAAATTACATGTACAGACAGACGGACAGACAGACAGACAGACAGACGGACATCGCTAAATCGACTCAGAATTTAATTCTAAGCCGATCGGTATACTAAAAGATGGGTCTATGACCACTATTTCTTGGCGTTACATACAAATGCACAAACTTATTATACCCTGTACCACAGTAGTGGTGAAGGGTATAAAAAGTTGAGACAGCATACAAATATTTAAAAGGTAAGTAAAAACAAGTATATACGGCCGTAAGTTCGGCCAAGCCGAAGCTTATGTACCCTCCATCATGGATTGCGTTGAAACTTCTTCTAAACACTGCCATCCACAATCGAATTAGAATAAGTTGCGGTAACGCTTGCCGATGGCAAGGTATCTTAAAACCTCCTAACACCATCTTCTAAATTGTATGTAAGTCCATACGTGGTATATATTAAATCAAAAAAGATCGATCCAATACGTATATAATTCAGTTTGACAAAGTAGACATAAAATTTTGACAAAATTTTCTACAGAAATAAAATTTTAACAAAATTTTCTATAGAAATAAACTTTTGATAAAATTTTCTATAGAAATAAACTTTTGACAATGATGAAAATTTTATTATGAACCGAATAAAATTTTAACAAAATTTTCTCTAGAAATAAAATTTTGACAAAATTTTCTATAGAAATAAAATTTTGGTAGACTATTTTTGGCTCTAGTGGCAACCGTGATTGGACCAATTTTGGTATGGTTGTTAGCGACCATATACTAACACCACGTTCCTAATTTGAACCGGATCGGATGAATTTTGCTTCTCCAAGAGCCTCCGGAGGTCAAATCTGGAGAACGTTTTATATGGGGGCTATATATAATTATGGACCGATATGGATCAATTCTGGCACGCTTGTTAAAGATTATATACTAACACCATGTTCCAAATTACAACCGGATTGGATGAAATTTGCTTCTCTTGGAGACTTCGCAAGCCAAATCTGGGGATCGGTTTATATGGGGGGCTATATATAATTATGGGCCGATGTGGACCAATTTTTGCATGATTGTTAGAGACCATATACCAACACCATGTACCAAATTTCAGCCGGATCGGATGAAATATGCTTCTTTTAGAGGCTCCACAACCATATCTGGGGATCGGTTTATATGGGGGCTATATATAATTATGGACCGATATGGACCAATTTTTGCATGGTTGTTAGAGACCATATACCAACATCATGTACCAAATTTCAGCCGGATCGGATGAAATTTTCTTCTCTGTGAGGCTCCGCAAGCCAAATCTGGGGATCGGTTTATATGGGGGCTATATATAATTATGGACCGATGTGGACCAATTTTTGCATGGTTGTTAGAGACCATATACTAACACCATGTTCCAAATTTCAGCCGGATCGGATGAAATTTGCTTCTCTTTTAGGCTCCGCAAGCCAAATCTGGGGATCGGTTTATATGGGGGCTATATATAATTATGGACCGATGTGGACCAATTTTTGCATGGTTGTTAGAGACCATATACCAACACCATGTACAAAATCTCAGCCGGATCGGATGAAATATGCTTCTGTTAGAGGCTCCACAAGCCAAATCTGAGGGTCCCTTTATATGGGGGCTATACGTAAAAGTGGACCGATGTGGCCCATTTTCAATACCGTCCGACCTACATCGATAACAACTACTTGTGCCAAGTTTCAAGTCGATAGCTTGTTTCGTTCGAAAGTTAGCGTGATTTCAACAGACGGACGGACGGACGGACATGCTTAGATCGACTCAGAATTTCACCACGACCCAGAATATATATACTTTATGGGATCTTAGAGCAATATTTCGATGTGTTACAAACGGAATGACAAAGTTAATATACCCCCATCCTATGATGGAGGGTATAATAAAGTTTATTAGTTCAAAATGGCTACTTGCCAATAAATATGTATTTCATGATATTTAAATTGATTTTGCATACATCTATTAATAAACGTAGCGTCTATATACTAACAAAAAAAAATTTCGTCATTGGTATACCAAGAATAATGTCGGCTTGATTCAAGTAATGCCAACTCAAAAGTCGTCACATCGTTTTATAGAAATAATTGTTATAATTATTTTATGTTTTGAAATATGTTTTAAATAGGGAATAATACTTCTTGTTTTACAACCTCTACTTAATACCAAGGTGTGGAAATGGAAATCCATGCGGGAATTTGTGAAAATAGGACGACGCGGCCCCTCCAAAAGTTCAACAAACGAAATATCACAAGTCATCATCTATGTAACTACTTCATCACCTAGGTGTATTATTTGTATAATGCAGTTTCTTATTTTACATCTTTTACTTTTCATTACAAATGTATGTATCGATATAAAACAAGTATATACGGCCGTAAGTTCGGCCAGGCCAAAGCTTATCTACCCTCCACCATGGATTGCGTAGAAACGTCTACCGAAGCCGATGGCACGGTATCTTAAAACTTCCTAACAACGTAATATATACCACATAGTCCATACGTGGTATATATTAAACTACAAAAGGGCCGATTAAATACGTATATAATTAAGTTTAAAGTTTCTATAGAAATAAAATTTTGACAAAATAAAATTTTGACAACATTTTCTATTGAAGTGAAATTTTGACAAAATTTTCTATAGAAATAAAATTTGGAAAAAATTTTCTATAGAAATAAAATTTTGACAACATTTTCTATAGAAATAAAATTTTGTCAAAATTTTCTATAGAAATTAAATTATGACAAAATTTTCTAAAGAAATAAAATTTTGACAAAATTTTCTATAGAAATAACATTTTGACAATGTTTTCTATAAAAATAAAATTTTGGTAGATTATTTTTGGCTCGAGTGGCAACCATGATTATGAACCGATATGGACCAATTTTTGTGTGATTGGGGATCGGCTATATATAACTATAGACCGATATGGGCCAATTTTGGCATGGTTATGGCGAACGGTTTATATGGGGGCTATATATAATTATGGACCGATATTGACCAATTATTGCGTGTTTGTTAGAGACCACATTCTAACACCATGTTCTAAAATTCAACCAGATCGGATGAATTTTACTCCTCCAAGAGGCTCCGGAGGAAAAATCTGGGTATCGATTTATATGGGGGCTATATATAATTATGGACCGATATGGACCAATTCTTGCATGGTTGTTAGAGACCATATACTAATACCACGTACCAAATTTCAACCGGATCGGATGAATTTTGCTCCTCTAAGAGGCTCCGAAGGACAAATCTGGGGATCGATTTATATGGGGGCTATATATAATTATGGACCGATAAGGACCAATTCTTGCATGGTTGTTGGAGACCATATACTAACACCACGTACCAAATTTCAGCCGGATCGGATGAAATTTGCTTCTCTTAGAGGCTCCGCAAGCAAAATCGGGGGATCGGTTTATATGGGGGCTATATATAATTATGAACCCATGTGGACCAATTTTTGCTTGGTTGTTAGAGACCATATACTAACATCAGCCGGATCGGATGAAATTTGCCTCTCTTAGAGCAATCGCAAGCAAAATTTGGGGGTCCGTTTATATGGGGGCTATACGTAAAAGTGGACCGATATGGACCAATTTTTGCATGGTTGTTAGAGACCATATACTAACACCATGTACCAAATTTCAGCCTGATCGGATGAAATTTGTTTCTCTTAGAGGGTCTGAAAGCCAAATTTGGGGGTCCGTTTATATGGGGGCTATACGTAAAAGTGGACCGATATAGCCCATTTGCACTACCATCCGACCTACATCAATATCAACTACTTGTGCCTAGTTTCAAGTCGATAGCTTGTTTCGTTCGGAAGTTAGCGTGATTTCAACAGACGGACGGACGGACAAGCTCAGTTCGACTCAGAATTTCATCACGACCCAGAACATATAGAATTTATGGGGTCTTAGAGCAATATTTCGATGTGTTACAAACGGAATGACAAAGTTAATATACCCCGATCCTATGGTGGAGGGTATAAAAAAGTGTTGTTCCACCAAGATAACGCACCGTGCCACACACAAGTCATTGAGAACGATGGCAAAAATTCATGAATTGGGCTTCGTATTGCTTCCCCACCCACCGTATTCTCCAGATCTGACCCCCAGCGTCTTTTTCTTGTTCTCAGACCTCAAAAGGATGCTCGCAGGGAAAAAATTTGGCTGCAATGAAGAGGTGATCGCCGAAACTGAGGCCTATTTTGAGGCAAAACCGAAGGAGTACTATCAAAATGGTATCAAAAAATTGAAAGGTCGTCATAATCGTTGTATCGCTCTTGAAGGGAACTATGTTGAATAATAAAAACGAATTTTGAGAAAAAATGTGTTTCTTTGTTAGACCGGGGACTTATCAGCCAACCTGTAATATGGGACCTATATCTTAATCTGTGCCGATTTCAACTAAAATTGACATACAAAGTAAGTTAATTCTACGCCCTGTGCAAATCTAAGAAAAATATTTATTAAACAAATAATTAAAAATTTTATTCGGAATTAATTAGTTTCATGCTATTAATTAGTTCATTAAATTAAAAATCAAATCTAAGGAAAATGCCAACTACGAGTATATACATAATCAGAAAACTTACCAAAAAGTATGAACTCTGAAAGGAAAAATTAAAAAAAATTAAAAGTAATTATAAATAAATAAACAAAAAATAATTGCTCACCTCAATTATAACAATTAATTGAGTTAGATTTCGACCAAAATCTATTAAAATTTTAATTGAACCAATTAAACAATTAATTGAAAGTGCTAGAAGAAGTACATTAATTTTTTAATCAAATATTTTTTTATTTCTAATTAGCTAGAGCATTGCATGAGAACATTCATTCATAGCGCACACAACTGCACTCATGAAATTGTTCGAGAAGACTGAATAATCTTCGTTGATCGAATGAATAGAATGAGAACACTGGCTTGATCGAATCGGTTCGAATGAATGTAAATGTATGAATGAGACATGGTTTGAATCACACCAAATAATTCAGTATCGAGTGAATGTTGTTGTGACGTCACATCATTGAAGTTGTGCATTTGTTTCCATTCTCGGTCGCAAGCAAACATTCGATTGCATTTGGTAAAACGGGATAATCGAGAATACTCGAACATTTAGCGGGAGTTTCGGGAATTTGCAACGTTCTCGAGTATGTTATGACAAAAAATGGAATCATGCTTAATGAGAAAAGAAGTCATACAGTTTGTGTTTCTTTAGATATACGTGTGTAATTAATAGTTAAGCTTATTGACGATAAAATGAGTAATTCTAACAAGGTAAATGTTTAAATTTGTTATGTTTTTATATGTAACTAGCAAAAGTAAATTTATTTTTGTATTTTTTGTCTGTTTTTTATACCATCCACCATAGGGAGGGGTGTATATTAAGTTTGTCATTCCGTTTGTAATACTTCGAAATATTGCTCTAAGACCCCCATAAAGTATATATATTCTGGGTCGAGGTGAAATTCTGAGTCGATCTACGCATGTCCGTCCGACCGTCTGTTGAAATCACGCTAACTTCCGAACGAAACAATCTATCGACTTGAAACTTGGCATAAGTAGTTGTCATTGATGTAGGTCGGATGGTATTGCAAACGGGCCATATTTTATCAAAATTTTATTTGTATAGAAAATTTTATCAACATTGTATTTCTATAGAAAATTTTATTAAAATTTTATTTCTATAGAAAACTTTGTGAAAATTTTATTTCTATAAAAATTTTTATCAAAATTTTATTTCTATAGAAAATTTTATCAAAATTTTATTTCTATAAAATATGTTGTCATAATTTTATTTCTATAGAAAATTTTGTCAAAATTTTATTTCTATAGAAAATGTTGTTAATATCTATAAAAAAAATTATCAAAATTCTATTTCTATAGAAAATTCTATCAAAATTCTATTTCTATAGAAAATTCTATCAAAATTGTATTTCTATAGAAAATTTTGTCAAAATTTTATTTCTATAGAAAATTTTGTCAAAATTTTATTTTTATAGAAAATTTTATCAACATTATATTTGTATAGTTCGGCTTGAGGTCATATGAATAAAAACAGATGTTGTTGTTTTTTTGAGTTGTATTTTTATTTAATATTATCCAATATTTCGAAACATCTCCGATGTTCGTCTTCAGGGAAATTTTTTTAGAAGTAAAGAAAATGAACTTATTCGCAAACGAGTAAATCTATAAAATTTTATTTCTATAGAAAATTATTAACATTTTCTCAAAATTTTATTTCTATAGAAAATTTTGTCAACATCGTATTTCTATAAAAAATTTAATCAAAATTTTATTTCTATAGAAAATTTTATCAAATATTTTATTTTTATAGAAAATTTGGTCAAAATTTTATTTCTATAGAAAATTTTATCAACATTTTATTTCTATAAAAAAATTTGTGAAAATTTTATTTCAATAGAAAATTTTGTCGACATTTTATTTCTATGGAAAATTTTGTCAAAATGTTATTTCTATACAAAAAGGAAAAATGTTTTATTTCCTTTAAATACGAATGCCCCTTATTTTTTATACGAAAAAATTAATTGCATTTTTAACGATTACTTACTATAATGCCCAAAAATATCATCCCAAATGTTTCTACTAAAAACTAGATCAATATTTTGTTTTGCTGTTAATACAAAAGGTACATACATAGAAATGCAGAAGGTTTTGTCCACTTTATGTTATTTTTTTTACTTCATACACAAGCGCCTTTCCATCAACTTACAACTAAACAAACGTACAATACATATAAAAGTTGTTGTTATTGTTACTACGTGAGGGCAAAAAAAGATTCGAAATCCTCGATTCCTTCACTTTGTTTTCGAAAACAATTTGACTCATTGTGTTTGATCCCGAAGACTGAAGTTGTTTGATTGACCGTTTCATACAACACAAACGAGAACGAGTTATGGTTGTATTCGAACTTACAAACATCGGTCCAAACGGGAACGACTACAAATCTCTACCTTACTTGTTGGGCTTCGAGATGTTCTCGAACACAAAAATATATGACCGATGCAATGCTCTATAATTAGCTATACGATTGATATTATCAATTTCGTGATTGAAGAAATTTCAAATAAAAAATTAATTGGATCAATTATTTTCGTGATTGAATCAGATTGTGTATATCGAAAAGCGTAGAAGCGGATTTTTGTCTAGAGACCACATTCAGCCTACCTTGAAAAAGCATTCCTTTCTAGTATTCTTCTTAGTATTTTTCTTAAATTTTCAATAACATTTTCGATTTTATCACCACTGTGCAGTGGCCCCACCAATCTCTCTGGGTGAATTTGATTGCGGGAAAACTGAGTAGTGACACTAAATGTGAAGTCGGTGTAATTAAGTGAGCTGAAATGATATTCGCCCATCGTAAATTGCGAATATTTATTTAATATTTATTGATTTGGTTTGTGGTCCCACTAGCAAGAAAGTTATTTGAATTAGTATAGCCAGTTGTTTGAAGAAGAAGAAGTCAGTAATCGATGTGATTTTCATACCGCAAATCCACTGAACGAGTACGCAATGTTTCCATTTTGAGATTTTACCTTTTAACACGATGAATTGGTCAACTTAGGATATCATCAATTAGACAGAGAAACATGCCTTTATTACCCACAATCAAGGAGGAAGAAACTCAGACATGCTTCCAACAATTGTGGCATTGCCGTTATCAATTGGAGCTTATGATTCCAGGTATAGAGCCAATGGTTTATAGTTGAAGTGCGAATTTTTGGTGTAATAATGACATTTGTAGCATCTTTAGTGTTTTTCGCTGGAGGCTTGAAATTGGCTTGGACCATTTTCGAAGCTCCACCCCCATACTTCGACTATGAGTACAATAGTAATCTCTTGACTGCGGCTTTATTTATAGGCGGATTACTGGGATGCATAACCGCTTCTGCATTTGTTGGACGCATTACCAAGAATATAGCACACGTAAGTAGGTACATTATCATTGACGTAGATAGGGGGAACCACCCCCTGAAAAATGTTAGCACACCCCTCCCCAATCACAGATTTTTTATCGGTATATTTCGTCACACATTTAAATTCAAACATTACTTGTGTTCCTTTACCTACTCGTAGCTAGTACTTTTACCAATTCTCACTAGAACCGTTCCTCAACCCCAAAAATTAGTAAACAATTCTAAGAGAACAATGTAAATTTTTGGCAAGTTTTCTACTAGAAGATACTCGACAAATTTTTCCAAACACGGTTGCCACAGTTTGTAGAATTCTACCAAAAATAGTAGATTTTTTACTGCTTGGTAGATTGGTAGAATTATTGATGTTTTGGTAGATTTTGCAACTAAATTTTGACAAAACATTTATACAGAAATAAAATTTTGACAAAACATTCTATAGAAATAAAATATTGACAAAATTGTCTATAGAAATAAAATGTTGACTAACCTTTCTATAGAAATAAAATTTTGACAAAATTTTATATTGAAATAAAATTTTAACAAAAATTTCTACAGAAATAAATTTTTGACAAAGTTTTCTATAAAAAAAAAAATTTTGACAAAATTTTCTACAAAAATAAAATTTTGACAAAATTTTCTACAAAAATAAAATTTTGACATAATTTTCTACAAAAATAAAATTTTGTGCAAGAAAATTATAAAATAACGTCTTGATTTGAAATCTTAAATCTGTAGAAGTAAAATCTGGATATTTTACATTGAGTTTCCAGCAATTTTCATGATCAGTGCGCCTTCTACACCCTCAAGAAGTGAAGTCGGTCTATATGGAGGCATTACCAAATGGACCCATAAAAACTTAATCCGATACACGTTTTTGTGAGCCTAAAATACCAGAATATTTACAATTTCAGGCAAATCAGATAAAAACTACTGTTTCTAGAAACCCAAGGAGTTAAATCGGGAGATCGTTCTTATGGGGGCTATACTAAAATATGGACCGATACTCACCGTTTTCGGCACACATCTTTATGACCCGAAAATACCTCTAGATTTCCAATTTCAGGCAAATAGGATAAAAACTTCGGATTCTAGAAGCACAAGAAGCAAAATCGGGAAATCGGTCTATATGGGGGCTATACCAAAATATGGACCGATACTCACCATTTTCGGCACACCTCTTTATGGTCCTAAAATACCTCTAGATTTCCAATTTCAGACAAATTGGATAAAAACTACGGTTTCTATAAGCCCAAGACCCCAAATCGGGAGGTCGTTTTATATGGGGACCATACCAAAACATGGACCGATACTCACAATTTTTGGCACACGTATTTGTGATCATACAATACCTCTAGATTTCCAATTTCAGGTAAATTGAATAAAAACTGCGATTTCTATAAGCCCAATAAGTAAAATCGGGAGATCGGTCTATATGGGGGCTATACCAAAATATGGGCCGATACTCACAATTGTTGGCGCACGTATTTGTGGTCCTACAATACCTCTAGGTTTCCAATTTCAGGTAAATTGAATAAAAACTGCGGTTTCTATAAGCCCATGAAGTAAAATCGGGAGATCGGTCTATATGGGGGCTATACCAAAACATGGACACACCTCTTCATGGTCATAAAATACCTCTAGATTTCAAATTTCAGGCAAATAGGATAAAAACTACGATTTTTATAAGCCCAAGACCCCAAATCGGAAGGTCGGTTTATATGGGGACTATATAAAAACCTGGACCGATATAGCCCATCTTCGAACTTGACCTGCCTGCAGACAAGAGACGAGTTTGTGCAAAATTTCAGCACGATTGCTTCATTATTGAAGACTGTAGCGTGATTACAACAGACAGACAGACGGACAGACAGACGGACATCGTTATATCGTCTTAGAATTTCTCCCTGATCAAGAATATATATACTTTATATAGTCGGAAATCGATATTTCGATGTGTTACAAACGGAATGACAATTATTATTATATCCCCGTCACCATTCTATGGTGGTGGGTATAAAAAACAAAACGAATGGGAAAATAAAACTTTGGCAAAATTTTCTACAGAAATAAAATTTTGGCAAAAGTTTCTACAGAAATAAAATTTTGACAAAAATTTCCTATAGAAATAAAATTTTGACAAAATTTTTTATAGAAATAAAAATTTGACAAAATTTTCTATAGAAATAAAATTTTGACAAAATTTTCTATAGAAATAAAATGTTGACAAAATTTTCTATAGAAATAAAATTTTGACAAAATTTTCTATAGAAATAAAATTTTGGCAAAATTTTCTATAAAAGTAATTGTTTGTATAATAACCACAAAAATGTAATCAAGCAATGCAAGATAAGATTTTTCTATTTCCCGTGTAAAAATTGGGGGATCTAAGTAGATATGATTAGATCTCAAAATTGGCCGCCTTGGATCCAAGCAGACTTACTTAGATATGATGAGACACTATTAGATATTATTATATATAATTCCACATATGACGAGATCAAACATTAGATAAAATTTGGTAGATTATTTTTGGCTCGAGTGGCAACCGTGGTTCCAAATCGCTGTTCATTTGCAAATAATTCTGAAACTTCTGAATGGATAAAAATATTACAAAGTTTTTTCTTTGTGTGAAAGCTGATGTGTTCTCCTCTAAGTTTGCAAGTTTTTGGATCTCTAGTTGGTCCACGGGCTGGCGTATAGGCGTTTAAATTTGGTCGCCTCAGGTTATACAATTTTGTTTTAGCTGTCAAATCCGCAATTAACATATGAACCGGTTTCCATCAAATTTCCTATACTAGATAGAACTTTTAATCTCCTGTACAAGAGAGATATTGGTCTTAAAATAATTTTTTTTTTTGCAAACTTTTAACGAAGTTGGATCAGTATTTTGAACCTTGTTCTTCTATTTGCTTAACAGCATTCCTTGCAAAATTCTACGTATTCTAGAGGGAAAAAATGCGTAACAATAATAAAATATTGACCGATTCACACTATATTCGGCAAAAGTACCTCTACGATCTGAATTTTATAAATTTCAGGAAGGTGAAGACCTCCAAAGGTGGTCTGTTTATATGGGGGCTATATACCTAGGCCAATGTAGCCCATCTTCGACCTTGATCTGCCCGTACACAAAATACGAGGTTCATTATTGAATGTTGTAGCCAACAGACAGCCAGACAGACGGACTTCGTTATATGACTATAGATATAAAGTCAGAAATTGATATTTATACACACAAAAAAATTCTGATTCAATCACGATATTTATTGAGTCAATTAATTTTTTAATTGAAACGTCACAGAAATGAAAGAATAAAAATAAACAAATATATACAGCAGTAAGTTCGGCCGTGCCGAATCTTAAATACCCACCACCATGAATCAAATATTATAGTTTGCTTTAAAAATTTCAGCCAGTACGCTTCCCGAAGATAAATTTAAAGATTTTACCTTTAAAAACTAGATCAGATTCTTCATTTTTAAGAACCACTTTTGTTTGAGTTTTAATGGAACTATAAACATCTCTTATAGGTGTGCAAGGAAATGATGAAATAACGCCTTGATTTAAAATCTAAAATCTGTAGATTTTACCCCCATTATTTAAATGATTACGAGAAGTACAATTTGGAAATTATACAATCAGTTTAATGAAATTTTCATGATCAGTGCGCCATCTATACCTTCAAAAAGTGAAATCGGTCTATATGGAGTCATTACCAATTGGACCGATAAAAACTAAATCCGGTACACGTTTTGTGAGTTTAAATTCCAGTATATTTACAATTTCAGCCAAATCGGATAAAAACTACGGTTTCTAGAAACCCAATGAGTTAAATCGGGAAATCGGTCTTATGGAGGCTATGCCAAAAACGTTGACGGATACGCACAATATTCAGCACATGTAATTGTAGTTCTAGAATCTAGACCCCAAATCGGAGTGGCGGTTTATAGGAGAGGGCCGACACACAATATATTCGGTACACCTATTTATGGTCCTAAAAAACGTCTAGATTTCCAATTTCAGGCAAATTGGATAAGAACTACGGTTTCTAGAATCTCCAAAAATAAAATCATTTCTTGCACACCTATCTATAGTCCTAAAAAACCACCAGATTATCAATTTCAGGCAAATTGGATAAAAACTACGGATTCTAGAAGCCCAAGAAAAAAACATCGGGAGATCGGTCTATATGGGGTAGGGTTTCCATATGGATAATTTTCAAAAGACAACTTTCGCTTTAAAAAAAGAGAACATTTGAACTAAAAAAGAGTTTACAATAAAAAAATTCTTTATTAAATATTGATGTTAAAATTAAAATAATAATAGTTTCTAATGATAGAAACAACGAAATAAATATATAATAAAACAATAAAAAACAAAAAGAATCACATTTTCTTAAAAAAATAAACAAAATAAATTGACGACGACAACGTATTGGCGTATTTACGTCGTACGTTCAATTACATATATTTCTAATTTTTACGCCGTACGTCGAAACGTCGCAATTGTGTTCCGGCCTTTAATTTGTCAACAGATTTAACCCAGTAAACAATTAGTGGCGAACAATTGTGGCGAATTCTTATTAAATAAATAAAATTCCATCAATCTAGGATTTTTTTGAAATAGAGTACATAAAGAGCACTGTTGGACATAAAAATCCGGCACTAAAAAAAGAGAGTGAACAAAAAGATATGAACACAAAAAGAGAACATGTTCTCTTTAAAAGAGATGTAATGGACAGCCTAATATGGGGCTATATCAAAACATGGTCCGATACTCACCATTTTTGCCACACCTCTTAATGGTCCTCAAATACCTCTAGATTTCAAATTTCAGGCAAATTGGATAAAAACTACGGTTTCTATAAGCCTAAGATCCCAAATCGGGAGGTCGGTTTATATGGGGACTATATCAAAACCTGGGCCGATATAGCCCATCTTCGAACTTGACCTGCCTGCAGACAAAAGTTTGAGTTTGTGCAAAATTTCAGCACGATTGCTTCATTATTGAAGACTGTAGCGTGATTACAACAGACAGACAGACGGACATGGTCATATCGTCTTAGAATTTCTCCCTGATCAAGAATATATATACTTTATATAGTCGGAAATCGATATTTCGATGTGTTACAAACGGAATGACAAACTTATTATACCCCCGTCACCATTCTATGGTGGGGGGTATAAAAATTAAGTAAAAGTAAAGAAGAAAATCATTGGCGCCATACCATGACAATTTTAACCATACAGTAGTTCATTCTTACTATTTTTTGGAATCGTACGAAAATCTTCTTTTGCTTTAGTTCATATTGAACTTATGTGTACGGTCATTGAACTTTATACCCACGTTTAGTTCATACAATTTTTGAGACATACTTAAAAAAAGTAAGATTTCATTAAGCTGTAGAAAATTTCGAAAAAAAAGTATAAAATTTAACTACTAGCACATAATATTTTTCCAATAAAAATAAGTTAAATTGAGCGTTAGTTTAACTACGGAAATTTTTTTCTGTGTAGAATGGGGGTATATTAACTTTGTCATTCCGTTTGTGACACATGGAAATATTGCTCTAAGATCCCATACAGTATATATATTCTGGGTCGTGGTGAAATTCTGAGTCGATCTAAGCATGTCCGTCCGTCCGTCTGGTGAAATCACGCTAACTTCCGAACGAAACAAGCTATCGACTTGAAACTTGGCACAAGTAGTTGTTATTGATGTAGGTCGGATGGTATTGCAAATGTATAGCCCCCACACGCAGAGAAGGAATATGATCACCTCAAACATGTTTCAAGAGCAAAATGTTATTTTTGTATGGTGACAATGTAACATGTTTGTCACTCGTCAAATATAACCTGCTTGCCGAAATCAGATACATGATTTCCGAGAAAATAACATGGTTACGAAAACCATGTTACATGGTCACCACCCAAAGATAACATTTTGCTCTTAAAACATGTTTGAGGTGATCATATTCCTTCTCTGGGTGCATATATGTTAAACCGACGCTCAGATTTGGCTTGCGGAGTCTCTTGGAGGAGCAAAATTCATCCGATCCGCTTGAAATTTGGTACATAGTATTAGTATATGGTCTCTCACAGCTATGCACAAATTGGTCCAAATAGGTCTATAATTATATAGCCCCCATATAAACCGATCCCCAGATTTGACCTTCAGAGCCTCATGGATGAGCAAAATTCATCCGATTCGGTTGAAATTTGGTACGTGGTGTTAGTATATGGTCTCTGACAACCATGTAAGAATTGGTCCATATCGGTCCATAAATATATGTAGCCCCCATATAAACCTATCCCCATATTTGACCTCCGGAGCCCCTTGGAAGAGCAAAATTCACCCGATCCGGTTGAAATTTGGTACGTGGTGTTAGTATATGGTCACTAATAACCATGCAAAGATTTGTCCATACCGGTCTTAATTATATATAAGCTCCATTTAAACCGATCCCCAGATGTGACCTCCGGAGCTATTGGAGGCGAAAAATTCATCCGACCCGTTTGAAATTTGGTACGTGGTGAAATTTGGTACAATCTATAATCTATCAAAAATGGTATAATCTACCAAAATTTTACTTCTATAGAAAATTTTGTCAAAATTTTATTACTACCCGTGTAAAAATTGGTGGATCTGGCCAGATATTATTAGATCTCCTGCCATATCTGATTAGATATGATAGTATATGTAGGCAGATCTGGACAGATCCGAAAAATGGTAATATCTGATCAGATCTAATTCTAAAGGAATTAGATCTGATCAGATCTCAAATTTGGCCCACATCTAATTATATCTAATTATATCTAATTTGATATAATTAGATGTTAATATATCTAATTATATATAATTTTATCTACAAATTTCCAAAATTAGTGAAATTACAGTAATTAATAAAAAAGATTTATTTTATTGTTTTATAATGAAAAGAGTATTTAATATTATAAGTTGGATCAAACATATGTACATTATATATATGTCTAGGTATAAAAGCCTAAGAATTAAAAAACAAAATATATACATAGCCACCAAGGGTCCTGGCATTTAAATTTCCCAAGGCGTTAGTACATTGCTCTCTGCAAACAGTTCTTTAAATGAGTCTCGCAATTCCTTTATTTTGCTACTCGGAATGAAAACTCTGAAAAATATAAAATATACAGAAGAATTATCAGTATTTAAAGATATATTTGCAAATAATACATATACTTACCAAAATTTGCATCTCGTACCCAATAATTTAAACCAGCGCTGTATTGAATGGTTTGTGCGAAGCTCCAAATGCCATACTATAACTAATTGCACGGGAATGTATCCGGTTCACAATGCAAATCATCTCCAAATTTGTATTCTTTTTGATATTGGAAAATACTTCCTTCTATCGCAACTTCGGATATGGCCTGGTCATAAATCTTTACGTTGTCTTCCTCTGTCTTCTTTTAATCTTATCCTGGGCTACCATAAATTCATCCTCCTAAAACAGAGAAAATATTCAATATATAAAAATAGGAACAAAATAAAAAACTTACCCTATCACAGCTTCTCATACTCCTTTATCTTCCTCGAAAAATGAGAAGACATTCGATTTTTATATGAAATAAAAATATGAAACTCGCATTATCAAATATTTGATATATATTTTTTCAAATTTAATAACAACAGGCGTTGCTAATGGTGATAGTTATGGGGTGACATTTTTGAAAACAAAAAGACGGTTGTGTCTGAAAGTTAAGCATTTTATGAAGACACTTCAAAATTATATTTAAAAGGGTTTCTTGAAACTGTCACAACATATAAAGATTTTTTGGTTATGTCACCATATGTTTTGATGTGCGACCATACATACGTGCTTGTAACCAAGTATATCACGTTAGTATTCTCATAACAAACACATTATTTTTACACACAAACATATACAAATATTTTTTTATCCGTGTTACACAACTGGTTCATGATTTAATGCGATATATATAATTAGATATGGAGATATATATATAATTAGATATGATGTCATATATGACGATATATAATTAGATCTTACCAGATATGACTGATATAAATAGATATAACAACATATATAATGAGATCTTGAATCAGATCTAATCATATATAACACTATACATAACATATCTCCGTAGATCTATTTATATCTACGACCATATCTGAGCAGATATAATTATATATACTTTGATATTATTAGACATGATTAGATCTCTCAATTTTTACACGGGTATACAAAATTTTGTCATAATTTTATTACTATAGAAAATTTTGTAAAAATTTTATTACTATACAAAATTTTTTTCAAGATTTTATTTGTATAGACAAATTTGTAAAAATTTTATTTCTATAGAAAATTTTGTCAAATTTTATTGCTATAGAAAATTTTGTCAAACTGAATTATGTACGAATTTAATCGGCCTTTTTTATACCCACCACCATAGAATGGTGACGGGGGTATAAAAAGTTTGTCATTCCGTTTGTAACACATCGAAATATCGATTTCCGACTATATAAAGTATATATATTCTTGATCAGGGAGAAATTCTAAGACGATATAACGATGTCCGTCTGTCTGTCTGTTGTAATCACGCTACAGTCTTCAATAATGAAGCAATCGTGCTGAAATTTTGCACAATCTCGTCTTTTGTCTGCAGGCAGGTCAAGTTCGAAGATGGGCTATATCGGCCCAGGTTTTGATATAGTCCCCATATAAACCGACCTCCCGATTTGGGGTCTTGGGCTTATAGAAATCGTAGTTTTTATCCAATTTGCCTGAAATTTGAAATCTGGAGGTATTTTATGACCATAAAGAGGTGTGCCAAAAATGGTGAGTATCGGTCCATGTTTTGGTATAGCCCCCATATAGACCGATCTCCCGATTTTACTTCTTGGGCTTATAGAAACCGCAGTTTTTATTCAATTTACCTGAAATTGGAAATCTAGAGGTATTGTAGGACCACAAATACGTGTGCCAAAAATGGTGAGTATCGGTCCACGTTTTGGTATAGCCCCCATATAGACCGATCTCCCGATTTTACTTCTTGGGCTTATAGAAACCGCTGTTTTTATTCAATTTACCTGAAATTGGAAATCTAGAGGTATTGTATGATCACAAATATGTGTGCCAAAAATTGTGAGTATCGGTCCATATTTTGGTATAGCCCCCATATAGACCGATCTCCCGATTTTACTTCTTGGGCTTAAAGAAATCGCAGTTTTTATTCAATTTACCTGAAATTGGAAATATAGAGGTATTGTAGGATAACAAATACGTGTGCCAAAAATTGTGAGTATCGGTCCATATTTTGATATAGCCCCCATATAGACCGATCTCCCGATTTGGGGTCTTGGGCTTATAGAAACCGTAGTTTTTATCCAATTTGTCTGAAATTGGAAATCTAGAGGTATTTTAGGACCATAAAGAAGTGTGACGAAAATGGTGAGTATCGGTCCATATTTTGGTATAGCCCCCATATAGATCGATTTCCCAATTTTACTTCTTGGGCTTCTAGAATCCGAAGTTTTTATCCTATTTGCCTGAAATTGGAAATCTAGAGGTATTTTCGGGTCACAAAGAGGTGTGCCGAAAATGGTGAGTATCGGTCCATATTTTAGTATAGCCCCCATAAGAACGATCTCCCGATTTAACACCTTGGGTTTCTAGAAACCGTAGTTTTTATCTGATATGCCTGAAATTGTAAATATTCTGGTATTTTAGGCTCACAAAAACGTGTATCGGATTAAGTTTTTATCGGTCCATTTGGTAATGCCTCCATATAGACCGACTTCACTTCTTGAGGGTGTAGAAGGCGCACTGATAATGAAAATTGCTTGAAACTCAATGTAAAATTTCCAGATTTTACTTCTACAGATTTAAGATTTCAAATCAAGACGTTATTTTATAATTTTCTTGCACACTTACAAGAGATGTTAATGATTCCTCTAAACCTCAAACAAAAATGGTTCTTATAAATCCAGAATCTGATATAGTCCTCATAGGTGAAATCTTTAAATTTATCTTCGGGAAGTGTCCTCAAGTCCTCCTGCAATTTCAAAGGAAACCCTAATATTTGGTTCATGGTGGTGGGTATTTAAGACTCGGCCCGGCCGAACTTACTGCTGTATATACTTGTTTTTTTTTTTTTTTTTGTTTTGTTTAATATATACCCCGTATGGACTAACTAACAATTGAGAAGACGGTGTTAAAAAGTTTTAAGATACCTTGCCATCGGCAAGTGTTACCGCAACCCAAGTAATTCGATTGTGGATGACAGTCTTTAGTAAAAGTTTCTATGCAATCCATGGTGGAGGGTACATAAGATTCGGCCTGGACGGTATGTTGAGGAGAAGTATACCTCCCCTTGAAATTCACAGTAAATGTAGAAGATTGCCCAATGATTTGAATACAGAACAATTAAACAAGTATATACAGCAGTACGTTCGGCCGGGCCGAATCTTAAATACCCACCACAATGAATCAAATATAATAGTTTACGTTGAAAACTCTTCGTCGTAGCGGGTTACTTTATAATATAATATAGAATATCAGGGGATTTGATGACAGATATTCCCCTTAAGCAGATCAGTTCAACCAGTATGCTTTCCGAAGATACATTTAAAAATTCTACCTATGAAGACTAGATCGGATTTATAAGAACCAATTTTGTTTGAATTTTTTAAGAAATCATAAACATATCGTGTAAATGATGAAATAAGCCTTGATTTGAAATCTTAAAACTGTAGATTTTTACCGCCATTATTAAAATGAGTACGAGGAGTAAAATCTGGAAATTATAGTTTCAAGCAATTTGTATGATCAGTATGCCTGTTATACCCGCAAGAAGTGAAATAGATCTATATCGATACCTTACATAAGGGATCGGTAAAACTAAATGCGATACAAATTTTCGACGGTCTAAAATACCAGTATATTTACATTTTCGAGCAAATCGGATAAAAACTACGGTTTTGAGAAGCCCAAGGAGTTAAATCGGGAGATCGGTCTATGTGGGGGCTATACCAAAACATGACTGGATACACACCATATTCGGCTAACATATTTGTGGTCCAAAAATACCTATGATTCCAATTTCAGGCAAAGTGGATCAAAACTACAGATTCTAGCAGCGCAAGAAATAAATTCGGGAGGTAGGTCTATGTGGGGGCTAAACCAAAACATGGACCAATTCTCACCATTTTCGACTCTCCTCTTAGAGGTCCTCAAATACCTCTAGAATTCAAATTTCAGACAAATTGGGTAAAAACTACGAATTCTACAAGCCCAAGAAGTAAAATCGGCAGATCAGTCTATATGGGGGCTATACAAAAACATGAACCGATAGGCACCATTTTCAATACACCAATTTGTGATTCTAAACTACCTCTTGATTTTCAATTTCAGGCCAATCGGATAGAAAATACACTTTCTAGACGCCCAAGAAAGAAATTTGGGAAATCGGTCCATATGGGTGCTATACCAAAACATGGACCGATACTGACCATTTTCGATAAATCTCTTTATGGTCCCAAAATATCTCTAGATTTCCAATTTCAGGCAAATCGGATTGTCAATATAGTTTCTAGACGCCCATGAAGTAAAATCGGGAGATCGGTCTATATGGGGGCTATACCAAAACATGGACCGATACCGCCCATTTTCAACACACCAATTATTGGTCTTAAAATATTTCTAGATTTCCAATTTCAGGGAAATAGGATAGTAAATACAGTTTCTAGACGCCCAAGAAGCAAAATCAGGAAATCGGTCCATATGGGGGCTATACCAAAACATGGACCATGGACCATTTTCGGTACACTTTTTGATGGTCCTAAAATACTTCTAGATTTCCAATTTCAGGCAAATTGGATAAAAACTACGCTTTTTATAAACCCAAGACCCCAAATCGGGAAGATACAGCCCATCTTCGAACTTGACCTGCCTCCAAACAAAAAACGAATCTGTGCCAAATTTCAAGACGATAGCGCCATTATTGAAGGCTGTAGCGTTATTACAACAGACAGACAGATGGACATGCTTATATCGTCTTACAATTTCTCCCAAGAATATATATACTTTATATAGTCGGAAATCTATATTTCGATGTGTTACAAATGGAATGACAAACTTATTATACCCCCGTCACCATTTTATGGGTGTAAAAACTGAAAATAATATCGAAACTTTCTTCTAATTGTTTCAGGTTGCCAGCGGATCTCTTCTGATACTGGGTGGAATCTTATTCATTGCTGTACCAAATATGTTTTTTGCCCTAATATTTAGTTGTATATTTGAAGGTGCAGCTTTGACAATCTCGCAGGTACAGGCTTTCTCCGTAGGTCCGGAAATGGCTAACAAGGATTTGCGAGGATTTGTTATGTCGATGGAACGATGTTGCCTCTGGTTTGGCATACTTACCCAATTGACTTTTACGCATGTATGGTATGCATATGAGTCTCCTATTTCAGGCCAACGCTCCATACATTCCGAACAAGTACATGGACTTGTGGTTGCATGTCTAGGATTCGTTTCGATTGTCGTAGCTTTAAAACAACGCACCGAATCTCCTTTGCTTCTACTGCGCCAGCAGAGAGAGTTGGCAGCTAGTGCAGCGTTAAAGCGACTTGTTGACACCCAACTGACTACCACCGAAGTTATGCGATTGCGTGAAGATTGTTTGCAACTCTTGAGTATTGACGCTGACCAGAGCGGATGGTTTGTCTTCCGGAAACTTAACGCAAGACCATTACTTAAGGTATTCATCTTACGTCTCTTTGTCGCTCTGACAATGTCTCAACCATTTAATCGGATTTATCTGTCTGCCAGCTGGTTAGGCTTTGATTGTGACACTAATTGCTTGTATACAATCGCAGCGGCGGGAGTATGCGGCAGTGTACTGGGCAGTTTGCTCATTGATAAATACGGCCGTCGGAGAATGAGTGTGGCCACATTGTTGCCGGCCACAATTTTCATGCTAATTACTGGTGGAATATTGGAGTTTTTTGGAAAGCCCAATGTGGCAGTGGTTCAAAGCGATTTGGAAATTGTAGCCTGCTTGATGCTGCTCTTCCAATTCATCATTTGTGTGGGGATTTCAATTGCAGCCAGTGTCTACATGTCCGAGGCATTCACAATCACCCAAAAATCCAAATGCATAGCTGTTATACTGGCCGGGGAGAATCTTCTACAAATGGTCCTTGCCTTGGTGTCATCCTCAGTGGTCATAAGTGACATGGTCTTCTCCTTCGCCATAGGATTTCTTTGTATGCTCTTGGGATTGTGCGTATTCTTTTGTATGCCCGAAACAAAGTGTTTGACCATATATGAGGCTCTACAAAAGTTTAAGAGGGTATAATTTATTTAGAATATGTACATACATATATTAAAATAATTTAAGAAATACTGACTACCAATATAAGTTAATCTCATCTATCCGAACTATGTTTGTTTGTATGTTGCGGGTAAGCTGGGAAACGCCTAAACCGATTTACTTGAAATCGGTTTAGGATATGTTACATTGGAGGAGCAAATTTCATCCGATTCGTTTGAAATTTTGTACAATGAAAACCATGCAAAAATTGGTCCATATCAAGTCATAATTATATATACATGGGTACGTAATTATTTATAGACACCCCTATATATCAGCTTTTTTGTCTAACATACATATAACCCATATGAACTATCTTATAATTTAGAAGACAATGTTAAGAAGCTCAAAGATACATTGCCATCGGCAAGTATTACCGCACCCAAAATAATTCGATTGGCGATTACAGCCTTTACTAAAAGTTTCTACGCAATACATGATGAAGGGTATACCCTTGATTGCATATGTATACAAAAGATTCGGTCAGGCCGAATCTTACGTCCGTATATAGATGAATAAGTATATACTCTATATCTCTGGTGTGTATTGAATATTCGAACATGTTTCGAACACGTTTTACCGAGCGGAAATAGTGGTCGCTTGAAATAGTGCACCATCTATATTTCACCAATCTACTCAATTTTATTTAAGTGAATATGGGTGAATTGCCGTGCTGGATATAATTCACAACTAAAACTGGATGGGTTTTGGTCTGTACTACATTGGAAAGCATGGCAAAGTGTAACCATAGACCAATTAATATAGAAACATACCTTGACAATTCACCATGGTTTTGTTTATTTGCAGCAGTGTTGCCTGGTTGGGGGTTTCCCCCCCCCCAAATTTAGGGTTTTTTACACGTTTAGGGGGATTTTTAGGGGTAACTTTTATTTGGGGGGATTTTTGGGGGTAAAAAAAATATCTTAGATCTTATAAAGTGGAGCAATTGTCAACAAAATTTGGAACAATTCTGGCATTAATTTTGAGAAAACAAAATAAGGGAAGTCAACCCATGTTCCTAAATACAAGCAAGTATGCAATGACATTCTTTTTTAAACGCATCTGTTGAAGGGACATTTTTAATATTTGATACAATTAAAAACCTCCTAAAGGGACCTCCTTTTTATAGCCGAGTCCGAACGGCGTTCCACATTGCAGTGCAACCACCTAGGTTAGGTTAGGTTATGTGGCAGCCCGATGTATCAGGCTCACTTAGACTATTCAGTCCATTGTGATACCACAGTGGTGAACTTGCAACCACCTAGAGAAGCTTTGAAACCCTCAGAAATGTCGTCAGCATTACTGAGGTGGGATAATCAACCGCTGAAAAACTTTTTGGTGTTCGGTCGAAGCAGGAATCGAACCCGAATTTGTGACAAGTGGTGTAATGATTTTATCTAATGATTTTTATTTACTTCAAAAGAAAAATTTTAGGATAAAAAAAAACTTATTTTGTCTAAAATTTTGTTCCTCAGAAAAAATCTTCTTTCAGTTTATATATTTGTGTTAAATTTAATTTTTTAATTGTATCACTTCAGGATTTTTAACGAAATTTTGGGCCTCTTTTTGTATTATTTACATACATACAATTTTTGGGGGTTTTTGAAAAAAGTTTAGACCAATTTAGGGGTTTTTTCTTAATATTTGGGGGGAAGAATCAAAAATTACCTGGCAACACTGTTCCTGCAACCAATTAAAATAGAGACATACCTTGATAATTCACCATGGTTTTGTTAATTTGCAGTGCGCAGTCATTCCACTCAATTGCGCAGTCAAGTGACTCAATTTCTTTTTGGAAAACGAGAATTACCATACAAATAAGTCAATTTGCATTACAAAAAATGTGTGGATGTATAGAATTTTACATGTTTTTCGAATATTTGGTGTTTCATCAAAAGAACAAACGAAAGAAAACAAATTAAAGCCAAATTTAAAAATCACTCAATTGCAGACGAAAAAGAGCCATCTATCGTGTGCAAACAAACTACAGCGCTGTGAATTCACTTTCGTTGTCTACACCTCGGTCTATGGTCATTCCTTGGTCTATGGTCATTCCACTCAATTGCGCAGTCAAATGACTCAATTTCTTCTTTTTTTGAAAACGAGAATTACCGTACAAATCAGTCAATTTGCATTACAAACAAGTAAGTAAAGTCTAAAGTCGGGCGGGGCCGACTATATTATACCCTTCACCCACAATTTATGTTACCATCTCAACTACTTCACATTTGCAGGAAGCTATATAAAGGAGACAATTTTTTTTACTTCTACAAAATCTCTAGAATTAAAAATTAAATCGGCTAACACTATCCAGTTAATTGGAGGAAACTTCCATTGAAAATGGGACTAAAATATGTAACAGTCTAACATATTTCCCGAACTCTCGTGTACGCATATATAGGAGCTATACATATTCTGAACCGATTTTGACTAAATTTGACATGTATAGTTAGAATAATAATTCTGCTATCTATGCGAAATTTCACGTAAATGGGAGTATAACTTTGGCCCCCCTGGTCATATGAGTGCAAATCGGACGGGAGATTTATATGGGAGCCATATCTAAATCTGAACCGATTTCAACCAAATTTGCCACAATTACCTATACTACTAAACGTACTCCTTTTGCGAAATTTGAAGCAAATCACGGCAAAACCCTGGATTTCGAGGCCATATAAGTTTAAATCGGACTAAATATATATATATGGGAGCTATATCTAAATGTGAATCGATTTTGACCATATTTGGCACATACAATTGTATCGTTAAAAGTACCGCTTGTGCAAAATTTGAAGTAAGTCAGGGCAAAACTCTGGCTTTTGAGACCATATAAGTCCAAATCGGGCGAAAGATATATATGTGAGCTATATCTAAATCAACCGATTTTAACAAAATTTGACACACTTAACGATACTATTAAACGTACCCCTTGTGCAAAATTTGAAGCAAATCACGGCAAAACTCTGGCTTTTGTGGCCATATAAGTTCAAATCGGACGAAAGATATATATGGGAGCTATATCTAAATTTGAACCGATTTCAATCAAATTTACCAAGCATTGGTAGAATGTCAATTCTACCCTCTGTGCAAAATTTCACGAAGATCGGTAGTAAACTTTGGCCTCTGTGGTCATATGAGTCTAAATCGGACGAAAGATATATATGGGAGCTATATCTAAATCTGAATCGATTTGGCTGATATTTTGCAAGTTTTTCGAGACTCATAAAATATTCGGATCTACTGAATTTGAAGAACATCGGTTGATAAACTCGCCAATTATGACCAGATCGGTGATAAATATATATGGCAGCTACATCTAAATCTGAACCGATTTTTTCCAAAACCAATAGCGATTGTCTCTGTCCCAAGAAACGGCCTTATGCCAAATTTGAGGACGATCGGACTTAAATTGCGAGCTGTACTTTGTGCACAAAATTACATAGACAGACGGACGGACAGACAGACGGACAGACAGACAGACGGACAGACAGACAGACGGACATCGCTAAATCGACTCAGAATTAAATTCTAAGACGATCGGTATAATAAACGATGGGTCGCAGACTTTTCCTTCTTGGCGTTACATACAAATGCACAAACTTATTATACCCTGTACCACAGTAGTGGTGAAGGGTATAAAAATCACTCAATTGCAGACCAAAACAAGTAAGTAAAGTCTAAAGTCGGGCAGGGCCGACTATATTGTACCCTTCACCATTATGTAGACCAAAATTTGTGTTACCATATCAACTCCTTCAAACTTGTTGGTAGTTATTATCAAAATTTATATTCCTATATACAAATATTTATATCTGAAACGATTTGGAGACAATTTTTTTATACCCACCACCATAGAATGGTGACGGGGGTATAATAAGTTTGTCATTCCGTTTGTAACACATCGAAATATCGATTTCTGACTATATAAGGTATATATATTCTTGATCGGGGAGAAATTCTAAGACGATATAACGATGTCCGTCTGTCCGTCTGTCTGTCTGTCTGTCTGTTGTAATCACGCTACAGTCTTCAATAATGAAGCAATCGTGCTGAAATTTTGCACAAACTCGTCTTTTGTCTGCAGGCAGGTCAAGTTCGAAGATGGGCTATATCGGTCCAGGTTTTGTTATAGTCCCCATATAAACCGACCTCCCGATTTGGGGTCTTGGGCTTATAGAAATCGTAGTTTTTATCCAATTTGTCTGAAATTTGAAATCTAGAAGTATTTTATGACCATAAAGAGGTGTGCCAAAAATGGTGAGTATCGGTCCATGTTTTGGTATAGCCCCCATATAGACCGATCTCCCGATTTTACTTCTTGGGCTTATAGAAACCGCAGTTTTTAATTAATTTACCTGAAATTAGAAATCTAGAGGTATTGTAGGACCACAATTATGTGTGCCAAAAGTTGTGAGTATCGGTCCATATTTTGGTATAGCCTCCATATAGACCGATCTCCCGATTTTACTTCTTGGGCTTATAGAAACCGCAGTTTTTATTCAATTTACCTGAAATTGGAAATCTAGACCACAAATACGTGTGCCAAAAATTGTGGGTATCGGTCCATATTTTGGTATGGTCCCCATCAGAACGATCTCCCGATTTAACTCCTTGGGTTTCTAGAAACCGTAGTTTTTATCTGATTTCCCTGAAATTGTAAATACTGATCATGAAAATTGCTTGAAACTCAATGTAAAATTTCCAGATTTTACTTCTACAGATTTAAGATTTCAAATCAAGACGTTATTTTATAATTTTCTTGCACACTTACAAGAGATGTTAATGATTCCTCTAAAACTCAAACAAAAATGGTTCTTATAAATCCAGAATCTGATATCGTCCTCATAGGTGAAATCTTTAAATTTATCTTCGGGAAGTGTCCTCAAGTCCTCAAGCCCTCCTGAAATTTCAAGGAAACCCTAATATTTGGTTCATGGTGGTGGGTATTTAAGATTCGGCCCGGCCGAACTTACTGCTGTATATACTTGTTTACTTCTACAAAATCGCTAGAATTAAAAATTAAATTGACTAACACCCTGGGATGAAATACAATGTTAGTAAAAAAATATGGGAAATATAAAGCTAGAGAAATTTTGATGCAATTGTACAAAAGAGCATTTATGATTTATCGGGCGATACATATGCATTGGAGATATAGGACAATTTGAGTAATATCTACAATTTTTTCTACTCAGCAGTATCGATTTTACAAGGATATTGGTTAAATCTCTCCAAGATATATGGTCAATTGTGGGTTGTGATATATTATTTGGCCAATTCGGGTGATATTTCCACAAGTCGGAGCTTTATTTAGAATGCGACCATTCTGTGAAAAGTTTGGCATTACAGTGTGTAGAATATGACTACGATATGGGGAAATCATCACACAATTTTGTGTAAAATGTGGGTATTTTGGCCATATTAGATCAAGATGACACACTTAAATAGCATATTAAATATATTCTCTGTGGAAACTATCGAGTCAATTCGAGGAAACTCCCATTGAAAATGGGTCTAAAATATGAGACATTCTACCATATTTCCCCAACTCTGGCGTACATATATATGGGAGCTATATCTAAATTTGGTACACTTAATGATACTATCAAATGTACTCCTTGTGCAAAATTTGAAGCGAATCAGGGCAAAACTCTGGCTTTTGAGGCCATATAAGTTCAAATCGGACGAAAGACATATATGGGAGCTATATCTAAATCTGAACTGATTTGGCTGATATTTTGCACATCTTACGAAAGCCCCAACATATTTGGCTGGCCGAAATTTTGAGAAAATACGTTGATAAACACGCCAATTATGACCAGACCGGCGATAAATATATATGGCAGCTATATCAAAATCTGAACCGATTTTTTTCCAAAATAAATATCGATTATCTTGGTCCCGAAAAGACCCTACGCCAAATTTGAAGACTATCGGACATAAACTGCGACCTGTACTTTGCACACAACAATACATGAACAGACACACGGACGAAAAAGACTGTTTTTCATATGTTTGGGTGTAAAATGATATGTTTGGAACGCAAATTTTTTGACACAATATTTTTATGTGCAAGCATATAATGTTCATAACCTAGCATAACATGTTTGGGACATATATGTTAGAACATATTATGTTTGGGACATAAAATGTTTGTAAATATAATATGCTTGGATGTTAAGATATATTAAATTGGAAATAGCCTAGAAACATATATGTGTTTAGAAAGAGAGACCTAGAGAGTATGCTGCAAGTAAAATAATGGAAGTAACCAATTGGCGCCTTAAAAATATATCCACTCAAAGAAAAGTTGATTTAAAATTTTTTACTACCAGTGTATGTCCTAAGATGAAACATAATATGTTTGAACAATACAAACAATATTTTGTTTGGACCAATCCTGAAAATATATATGCTTGAAGCAAATGTGTTTGGGGTATATGTTACAGAAGCAATTGTTTTGAGGGTGCATACATACAGACGGACATAGCTAAATCGATTCAGAATTCAATTCTAAGACGATCGGTGTACTAAACGATGGGTCTCTGACTTTTCCTTCTTGGCCTTACATAAAAATGTACAAACTTATTATACCCTTTACCACAGTAGTGGTGAAGGGTATAATAATGAAAGGAATTAACTATTGGGGGCCTTAAAAAATTATATGCTTAGGGTGAAGTACAAACCATAGTTTGTTTGAATAAATTCTGAAAATCTATATGCTTGAAGCTGATTATGTTTGGGGGTATATATTGGAGGGTGTATCCTATCGTATAAGTGTGACTTGTGTGAGCTTGACTATTTTCATGAGAGTCTTTTTCCGAAATTTGCTACTCACGAACAGACTATTTTCATTACAAACGCGACATTTGATCGGTACGACATTTGATTGATTAATCGCCTCCAAGCTGTTGCCATCAGTGTGTGTCACATGTGAAAATCTCTAACATACATCCAAGCGAAATATTCAGTTTCCAACTAAAAAGGCGTTACTACAGAATGTTATTTCTCTTCTGGTTATTGCTGTTTTATAATTGTTCGTAGCTATATATTGGCACAATAAATATTTACAAAGTAGATTAAATGTTATCGCAAAAGAAAACCAATTTAAGGGTTACATGCATACATTGAACATCACACTCGCGCCCACATAGGTATCCATTATTGAAAATATGCTAATGATACCCAATTATCATTAATTTTCAGAATATTGCGGGCAAATTGTCCTGATTAAATGATGGGTGAGATGATTTTCTTCAATGTTTGTTTAAAAGTAAATTAACTGACCATCGATCCATGTTATCTTAAATTAAAAACTGGCTAAAACTAAAAGCAATGACACTCTACCCAGGTTATACTCAAAAAATTGTTTTGGAATATTGCGGGAAAATTCTTCTCACTAAAAGGTGGGGGGAGATTTTCATCAATGTTTGTATAAAAGCAAATTAAGTGACTATCAATCCATGCTACCTTAAATTAAAAACTAACATATTTAACTAAAAGCAAAGACACTCCACATATGTTATATTCATGGGTACATTAATATTATAATATTCGCAAAAAAACAACAAGTAAGGAAAGTCGGGCGGACCGACTATATTACATCCCTCGCCACTGTGTACACCCAAGTGGTCGGAGAAAAGACATGTTCGATTTCAAAAAATTTGTCTTTATACTATTGAATTTGATATTGATTCCGAGCCAAAGAAGAGGAAGATTGATGTAAGGATACTTTTATGAAATTATGCTATGTTTCAAACACAACAAGTATATACGGCCGTAAGTTCGGCCAGGCCGAAGCTTATGTACCCTCCACCATGGATTGCGTAGAAACTTCTACTGAAGACTGTCATCCACAATCGAATTACTTGGGTTGCGGTAACACTTGCCGATGGCAAGGTATCTTAATACTCCCTAACACCGTCTTCTAAATTGCAAGGTAGTCCATACGTGGTATATAGTAAACTAAATAAGTATATATAGCAGTAAGTTCGGCCGGGCCGAATCTTAAATACCCACCACCATGAACCAAATATTAGGGTTTCCTTTGAAATTTCAGGAGGGCTTGAGGACTCTTCCCGAAGATAAATTTAAAGATTTCACCTATGTGGACTATATCAGATTCTGGATTTATAAGAACCATTTTTGTTTGAGTTTTAGAGGAATCATTAACATATCTTGTAAGTGTGCAAGAAAATTATAAAATAACGTCTTGATTTGAAATCTTAAATTTGTAGAAGTAAAATCTGGAAATTTTATATTGAGTTTCAAGCAATTTTCATGATCAGTGCGCCTTCTGCACCCTCAAGAAGTGAAGTCGGTCTATATGGAGGCATTACCAAATGGACCGATAAAAACTTAATCCGATACACGTTTTTGTGAGCCTAAAATACCAGAATATTTACAATTTCAGGCAAATCAGATAAAAACTACGGTTTCTAGAAACACAAGGAGTTAAATCGGGAGATCGTTTTTATGGGGGCTATACTAAAATATGGGCCGATACTCACCGTTTTCGGCACACCTCTTTATGACCCGAAAATATCTCTAGATTTCCAATTTCAGGCAAATAGGATAAAAGCTTCGGATTCTAGAAGCCCAAGAAGTAAAATCGGGAAATCGGTCTATATGGGGGCTATACCAAAATATGGACCGATAGTCACCATTTTCTACACACCTCTTTATGGTTCTAAAATACCTCTAGATATCCAATTTCAGACAAATTGGATAAAAACTACCGTTTCTATAAGCCCAAGACCCCAAATCGGGAGGTCGTTTTATACGGGGACCATACCAAAACATGGACCGATACTCACAATTTTTGGTACACGTATTTAAGGTCCTACAATACCTCTAGATTTCAAATTTCAGGTAAATAGAATAAAAATTGCTGTTTCTATAAGCCCATGAAGTAAAATCGAGAGATCGGTCTATATGGGGGCTATACCAAAATATGGACCGATACTCACAATTTTTGGCACACGTATTTGTGGTCCTACAATACCTCTAGATTTCCATTTTCAGGTAAATTGAATAAAAACTGCGGTTTCTATAAGCCCAAGAAGTAAAATCGGGAAATCGGTCTATATGGTTAGGTTAGGTTAAAGTGGCAGCCCGATTAAGATTCAGGCTCACTTAGACTATTCAGTCCATTGTGATACCACATTAACTAAAAGTACCTATTACATATGGGCACTTCTAGTGTTAACCGCTGAACCTTCTCGATTATTTTTCTTCGCTGAACCAACCAGATTGTTCCAAAAACATTAGCAGACTGCTTAAGTTAACGTTTTCCAAATCCGCCAGTAATCTGAAGCTATATGCTCCTAAAAGTTGCTTGCGCTTTACACAAAATGCAGGACACTCACACAAGAGGTGTTCAATTGATTCCTTTTCCTCCGCATCATGGCAGCTCATACAATAGTCATTATACTTCGCGCCAATAGTTTTTGCAAAATCGCCTATCAGGCAGCGACCCGTTATAGCAGATATCAGGAGTGATATCTGACGTCTCGAGAACATAGCATATCCAGTGTGCGGGTTAAGTTGAAATGGGGCCATATTTGCTTGGTGTCGTTACAACCCTTGCAATTCTCCCATCGAACATTTGCCATCATAACAGTCTTCTCACGCAGTATGAGCTTGCAGGTAGCTAGGGGCATACCAACAAATTCCAGTTACCCTGGAATATGTAAGGTAGTCCCTAGCCTCCGCTTCGCAGTTTCCCGGTATGTTCCTATGGCCAGGCACCCATATTAAGTGAATATTGTACTGCTCAGCCATTTCATTGAGAGAAATGGTGTGCACCACGCCTCACTGTTGGGGATTAGATTCTCAAACTTTTTGTCGACAAGTGGACTCGCCAAAGTGTAATCCACTACGTCAGGCACATCTGGCATTATTTTGAGGACCGAACTGTGACCGTAACTTTTTTTCCGGACACAGCGATAGCTCGCGCAACCGCACAGCCGTTGTTGCAGCTGACTGTTTGGCCAAAATGTCTAAAGGCAATAGATGCAATATGACATTAAGGGAATTTGTTCCTGTTTTGCTGAATGCGCCTGAAAAAACACGCCATACGCTGAACTTTATCTAAACAAGTCGGTTTCTGAAGTGCCGGCCACCAGACTACAACACCATATAGCATTATAGATCTAACCACTGCCGTGTATAGCCAATGCACAATTTTTGGTTTTAGGCCCCACTTTTTATACCCTCCATCATAGGATGGGGGTATATTAACTTTGTCATTCCGTTTGTAACACATCGAAATATTGCTCTAAGACCCCATAAAGTATATATATTCTGGGTCGTGGTGAAATTCTGAGTCGATCTAAGCATGTCCGTCCGTCCGTCCGTCCGTCCGTCTGTTGAAATCACGCTAACTTCCGAACGAAACAAGCTATCGACTTGAAACTTGGCACAAGTAGTTGTTATCGATGTCGGTCGGATGGTATTGAAAATGGGCCATATCGGTCCACTTTTACGTATAGCCCCCATATAAAGGGACCCTCAGATTTGGCTTGTAGAGCCTCTAACAGAAGCATATTTCATCCGATCCGGCTGAAATTTGGTATATGGTGTTGGTATATGGTCTCTAACAACCATGCAAAAATTGGTCCATATCGGTCCACTTTTACGTATAGCCCCCATATTAACGGACCCCCAAATTTGGCTTGCGATTGCTCTAAAAGAAGCAAATTTCATCCGATCAGGCTGAAATTTGGTACATGGTGTTGGTATATGGTCTCTAACAACCATGCGAAATTTGGTCCATATCGGTCCACTTTTACGTATAGCCCCCATATAAACGGACCCCCAAATTTGGCTTGCGATTGCTCTAAGAGAAGCAAATTTCATCCGATCCGGCTGAAATTTGGTACATGCTGTTAGTATATGGTCTCTACCAACCATGCAAAAATTGGTCCACATCGGTCCATAATTATATATAGCCCCCATATAAACCGATCCCCAGATTTGGCTTGCGGAGCCTAAAAGAGAAGCAAATTTCATCCGATCCGGCTGAAATGTGGTACATGATGTTGGTATATGGTCTCTAACACCCATGCAAAAATTGGTTCCCATCGGTCCATAATTATATATAGCCCCCATATAAACCGATCCCCAGATTTGTCTTGTGGAGCCTAAAAGAGAAGCAAAATTCATCCGATCCGCCTGAAATTTGGTACATGATATTGGTATATGGTCTCTAACAACCATGCAAAAATTGGTCAACATCGGTTCATAATTATATATATCCCCCATATAAACCGATCCCCAGATTTGTCTTGCGAAGTCTCCAAGAGAAGCAAATTTCATCCAATCCGGTTGTAATTTGGAACATGGTGTTAGTATATGATCTTTAACAACCGTGCCAGAATTGGTCCATATCGGTCCATAATTATATATAGCCCCATATAAAACATTCTCCAGATTTGACCTCCGGAGCCTCTTGGAGGAGCAAAATTCATCCGATCCGGTTCAAATTAAGCACGTGGTGTTAGTATATGGTCGCTAACAACCATACCAAAATTGGTCCAATCACACAAAAATTGGTCCATATCGGTTCATAATCATGGTTGCCACTAGAGCCAAAAATAATCTATCAAAATTTTATTTCTATAGAAAATTTTGTCAAAATTTTATTTCTGTAGAAA
Organism: Haematobia irritans; assembly: GCF_050003625.1. Lineage (NCBI taxonomy): Eukaryota > Metazoa > Arthropoda > Insecta > Diptera > Muscidae > Haematobia > Haematobia irritans. The sequence continues at coordinate 117,700,546 of NC_134400.1, forward strand.
ATTTTGTCAAAATTTTATTCGGTTCATAATAAAATTTTCATCATTGTCAAAATTTTATTTCTATAGAAAATTTTGTCAAAATTTTATTTCTATAGAAAATGTTGTTCAAATTTTATTCGGTTCATAATCATGGTTGCCACTCGAGCCAAAAATAATCTACCAAGATTTTATTTCTATAGAAAATTTTGTCAAAAGTTTATTTCTATAGAAATTTTTGTTAAAATTTTATTTCTGTAGAAATTTTTGTCAAAATTTTCTTTCTATAGAAAATTTTGTTATACAATTTAGAAGATGGGGTTAGGAGGTTTTAAGATGCCTTGCCATCGGCAAGCGTTACCGCAACTTAAGTAATTCGATTGTGGATGGCAGTGTTTAGAAGAAATTTCTACGCAATCCATGATGGAGGGTACATAAGCTTCGGACTGGCCGAACTTACGGCCGTATATACTTGTTTTCCTATTGCCTTTTTGCACGAGTACAAAGCTACAGTTGCTTTTCTCGCCCTTTCTTCAATATTAAACTTAAAGTTCAGCTTCCTGTCCAAAATAACGCCAAGGTATTTTGCACACTCACTAAAGGGAATTTCAATACCCCCTAAGGAATTTGGCCTAACCGTGGGAGTTTTGCGATCTTTGCAGTACATGACTAGTTCTGTCTTTGCAGGATTTACCCCAAGACCATTGTCTTTCGCCCATTTCTCAGTCATTTGGAGGGCCCTCCGAATAGTATCTCTGATTGTGGATGGGAATTTTCCCCTGACTGCCAGAGCCACATCATCTGCGTATGCCACCACTTTTATCCTTTCTTTTTCTAGAGTAACCAGAAGGTTATTTATAGCAACATTCCAAAGAAGAGGTGATAGAACTCCTCCTTGGGGAGTGCCTCTGTTCATATACCTTTGTATGTTTGCTTGTCCTAGTGTGGCTGAAATACGTCTCTTCATTAGCAGTTTATTTTATTTATTTATTTATCAATTAATTACATTTACAACAAAATTATAAATATAATTGTAAGCTATGACTGCTAGGGTCTTAAGCTTGTTAGGAATTAAAACAAAAAATGTGAATTAGATGAGTATTGTGTTTTTAAAGTTATATTGAATTGTAGAGGCTACTTTTTTAAGGAAGTTTACGATTTCAGACTTATTACAATCTGAGTACAAATTATTCAAAATATCCAATAAATTTTTGTTGGGTATAATTTGATTGCAAAGTGTTTTAATATGTGGACATTCGACGAGTAGATGTTTCATATTAATAGAAGTTGACATACAGAACTGACATTCTTTTTTTATGTTTTTGTCGAGTAAATGATTGTGTGTTAATTTACAATAACCTAAACTCAGTCGCAGTAATTTTATCTGGTCATTTCTAGCTAGTAAAGTATCCTTCGCTAAGAAGCTTTGTAAAGTGGACTTGTTAGTGTTAAGTTCCCTATACCAGTATGATGTAATATTCCATAGATCGCATTGTCTTGAAGAGAATTGGTTCTTTAGGAATTTCTTACTGTCACAATATGAAAGATTCTTTGTAACGATTAGGGGTAGTCTGGTAGCTTCCTTTGCTGATTGGTCGGCAAAAACATTGCCCTTTATGTTCGAGTGACCAGGAATGATTTTTACCTTCATATTTATCCTTGCTAATAGGTTTCTAATCCTTCCTTGAATCTCTTTCGTGAGGGATTACCTCCTTTTGATGTCGTTACCTTAAAAAAAGTACGACTTGTCAAAGTCTCGCCACCTGTCGACCCGTCTACAGGCAATTGGGCCTAACTCTTGGTCATTGCCCAAATTTATAACTCCAGTCGATACCCGTCCACTGGGCCCTGAAGTTAGCAACCCAGTGGATGAACCCAGTGAATTTCGCTGCATGGTGGCTTAATATCCCATCACACTTGAAATTCTTAGTAGGTACCTATTACGATGAGTTTATCCGCTATTAAAACACACGTCCGTTCCGTTCGACGGTTGAATAATATCGGCTTGTGAGTATCGGTCCATGTTTTGGTATGGTCCCCATATAAAACGACCTCCCGCTTTGGGGTCTTGGGCTTATAGAAACCGCAGTTTTTATTCAATTTACTTGAAATTGGAAATCTAGAGGTATTGTAGGACCACAAATACGTGTGCCAAAAATTGTGAGTATCGGTCCATATTTTGGTATAGCCCCCATATAGACCGATCTCCCGATTTTACTTCTTGGGCTTATAGAAACCGCAGTTTTTATTCAATTTACCTGAAATTGTAGGACCACAAATACGTGTACCAAAAATTGTGAGTATCGGTCCATGTTTTGGTATGGTCCCCATATAAAACGACCTCCCGATTTGGGGTCTTGGGCTTATAGAAACGGTAGTTTTTATCCAATTGTCTGAAATTGGAAATCTAGAGGTATTTTAGAACCATAAAGAGGTGTGCCGAAAATGGTGAGTATCAGTCCATATTTTGGTATAGCCCCCATATAGACTGATTTCCCGATTTTACTTCTTGGGCTTCTAGAATCCGAAGCTTTTCTCCTACACCCAGAGAAGGAATATGATCACCTCAAACATGTTTTAAGAGCAAAATGTTATTTTTGGGTGGTGACCATGTAACATGGTTTTCGCAACCATGTTATTTCCTCGGAAATCATGTATCTGATTTCGGCAAGCATGTTATATTTGACGAGAATATAACATTTTAGGGACAAACATGTTACATGGTCACCATACAAAAATAACATTTTGCTCTTGAAACATGTTTGAGGTGATCATATTCCTTCTCTGCGTGTATTTGCCTGAAATTGGAAATCTAGAGGTTTTTTCGGGTCATAAAGAGGTGTGCCGAAAACGGTGAGTATCGGTCCATATTTTAGTATAGCCCCCATTTAACTTCTTGGGTTTCTAGAAACCGTAGTTTTTATCTGATTTGCCTGAAATTGTAAATATTCTGGTATTTTAGGCTCACAAAAACGTGTATCGGATTAAGTTTTTATCGGTCCATTTGGTAATGCCTCCATATAGACCGACTTCACTTCATGAGGGTGTAGAAGGCGCACTGATCATGAAAATTGCTTGAAACTCAATGTAAAATTTCCAGATTTTACTTCTACAGATTTAAGATTTCAAATCAAGACGTTATTTTATAATTTTCTTGCACACTTACAAGAGATGTTAATGATGCCTCTAAAACTCAAACAAAAATGGTTCTTATAAATCCAGAATCTGATATAGTCCTCATAGGTGAAATCTTTAAATTTAGCTTCGGGGAGAGTCCTCAAGTCCTCAGGCCCTCCTGAAATTTCAAAGGAAACCCTAATATTTGGTTCATGGTGGTGGGTTTATAAAATTCGACCCGGCCGAACTTACTTCTATACACCCAGAAAAAAGTGCCTTCGAAACTAAAGGAAAAAATTTTCATCAATATAGTTTATCCATTTTATTTCCATTAAGGTAAATTTTTGTGAAAAATAATAAAATTTACTCGTTTCAGTAAAAAAATCCTAAACTGTAAGCAGTTAGGAATAGTTCATTAACTAGAATAAGGCATGGAATTTTACTCATACTATTTTCTTCGCTGGGTATAAGAATTTACTACTGAAAAAGAAAATTTTATTCACCGATAACAAAGCATTCGTAAAAATAAACAAAAACCGAACTAAACCCGAGTTTCCTCAAAATTAGTAAAATTTCTTATAAAATGATAATTGCGACTTCCTTTATAATAGAAAGTTTTTCATACATACGAACAACACTTGGCATAGAAAAATATTTTAGTTCATTCGTACTAAGAAGTATGCAATTCTTTCAAAACTTAAGGAAACACACTTGTTAGAATATAGGAAATTTTCCTAAATTTCTATTGTCTACCTGTAATCGATACCTGTCATCGTAATCGATGTGTTTGCGCGTGGGTGTAATCGATATATTTGCGCGTCGGTTGTTTTTTTTTAGTTGGAATCGCGTTGTTTTGGTATACGGAGAGATTGTTAAAAAATAATATGGTAAAATAATATAATAAATAACAAATAAAATATATAAAATATTTGTTATTTTAAATTAGTGAGAAAATTTTTCGTTTTTTTAAATAAATCTATCAATGTTCGTGATAGTGTATAAAGAAAGAAAACACCAGCAGAATAACAACCCTTTCATTTGTCTTCATTTTGGAATCTTCAATTATCAGGTAATATTCAGTGACGCTAACCTTTTGCAACAAAAATGTTTTATGATTTTTTATATTTGTAGGTATTGAAATTGTAAAAGGAGGACAAAATCGATAGGCAGCAACTTATTAAAAGTGAAAAGTACAAGAAGAAGAAAAAGTGCGTTTTACAGTTGATAATATCACACGGACATTGGAAATAGTGGAATAATAAACTAATATTTCAAAGAGATTCGATGCTGTTGATTCTTAATAAATATATTCAATATATTAATAAAACATGTCTTTTATTGAAGATAAAATTGCTTATAGAAATAAATAAAATTGTATTTAAAAACGAAGGTAAGCAGTTCTAATTATGAAGTAAAAGTTTTACCACAAATGTGTAAGATTTGTCGAAATGAATGAAAAAATTTCAATAAAATCATTCCATATATGAATTCAAATTAGTTAAATTTTTTCATTCTGTAGTATAGTGGTATATAAATATAGGAAAATGTTAACTAATATATGGAATGCATTATTCCTAATTTCTACGAAAATCACATCGTTCAAACAAATAAAAATGTCTTTGGCGCTATACGAAGTTCAACTTTCTTCACAATGAGTTCATTTTAACTTAAAGAAGGGGTCACTTTTTTCTGGGTGTATATACTTGTTTTTGTTTAATATATTTATACCCCGTATGGACTAACATACAATTGAGTTGACGGTGGTAAAAAGTTTTAAGAACCTTGTCATCGGCAAGTGTTACCGCAACCCAAGTAATTCGATTGGGGATGACAGTCTTTAATACAAGTTTCTATGCAATCCATGGTGGAGGGTACGTAAGATTCGGCCTGGCCGAACTTACGGCCGTATATACTTGTTTATATTGTTATTTTCGGCATATGTTTCTGCATAAATATGCTTTTCCATTAAAAATCACAAAAAAAAATTAAAAATGATCGTAATTTGTAAAACCTTTTCAAAAGAAGAATTCCTTACTTTCTAAGACTTGTCCAAAAGACTGCATATGAAGTGGAAAAAACCCGATGGGGGTTTCCGGGATGCTCTATAAAAGAAAAGTTTATGGAAACACTTTTTTTTTTGTTGGCTAAAGAGAACTATATTACCAAGATATAAGTTAATACGATTCAGGATAAAGAAATTTTGGCCAAATAAAAATTTTGCAATTCTGAATTTCGGAACATGGGGGAATATTTACACTGAAAAAATATTGTCGTGAGGTCAAAGATTTCATGTCTTTAAAATACGAATGAATATTTTGCTTCGCATAGAAGACGCATTTCGCTAATATAAAGGTCTAAGGTCAACTTGACTTTAATAATTTAAAAACCAGTAAGGAAAGTCTAAAGTCGGACGGGGCCGACTATATTATACCCTGCACCACTTTGTAGATATAAATTTTCGATACCATATCACATCCGTCAAATGTGTTGGGGGCTATATATAAAGGTTTGTCCCAAATACATACATTGAAATATCACTCGGTCTGGACAGAATTTGATAGACTTCCACAAAATCTATAGACTCAAAATTTAAGTCGGCTAATGCACTAGGGTGGAACACAATGTTAGTAAAAAAAATATGGGAAACATATAAATCTGAAGCAATTTTAAGGAAACTTCGCAAAAGTTTATTTATGATTTATCGCTCGATATATATGCATTAGAAGTTTAGGAAAATTAGAGTCATTTTTACAACTTTTCGACTAAGCAGTGGCGATTTAACAAGGAAAATGTTGGTATTTTGACCATTTTTGTCGAAATCAGAAAAAGATATATATGGGAGCTATATCTAAATCTGAACCGATTTCAACCAAATTGGGCACGCATAGCTACAATGTTAATTCTAGTCCCTGTGCAAAATTTCAACTAAATCGGAGTAAAAAATTGGCCTCTGTGGTCATATGAGTGTAAATCGGGCGAAAGCTATATATGGGAGCTATATATAAATCTGAACCGATTTCAATCAAATTTGGCACGCATAGCTACAATGCTAAATCTACTCCCTGTGCAAAATTTCAACCAAATTGGGCCAAAACTCTGGCTATTAGAACCATATTAGTCCATATCGGGCGAAAGATATATATGGGAGCTATATCTAAATTTGAACCGATTTCAATCAAATTTTGCACACTTAACTCTACTACTAATTGTACTCCTAGTGCAAAATTTCAAACAAATTCGGCCAAAAATCTGGCTTCTGGGACCATATAAGTCCATATCGGGCGAAAGCTATATATGGGAGCTATATCTAAATCTGAACCGATTTCAACCAAATTTGGCACGCATAGCTACAATGCTAATTCTACTCGCTGTGCAAAATTTGAACCAAATTGGGTAAAATTCTGGCTTCTGGGACAGTATTAGTCCATATCGGGCGAAAGATATATATGGGAGCTATATCTAAATCTGAACCGATTTCTTCCAAAATTAATAGGGATCTATTCTGAGCCAAAACACATACTTGTGCCAAATTTGAAGTCGATTGGACTAAAACTGCGACCTAGACTTTGATTACAAAAATGTGTTAACGGACAGACGGACAGACGAACATGGCTATATCGACTCAGGAGCCCACCTGAGCATTTTTGCCAAAGACACCATGTGTCTATCTCGTCTCCTTCTGGGTGTTTCAAACATATGCACTAACTTATAATACCCTGTTCCACAGTGTGGAGCAGGGTATAAATATTCTTTTTTCGTCCGTGTGTGCATTAGAAATCCAACCTCTGCCGGGTTTAGGTAAAAGTGTCGCAAATGAACGTAAGGGAAATCTGAAATTTATGAATTTAACGAAGTTAAAAAGGTACCAAATGTACAAATTGTCAACATTATCAATTTTCCTATCTTCTCCTTCTATTGTCTTTTGTGTTAATATAGATGAACCCTGAACATATGAAAAGTTCGATTGGTGTATAAGAGACTATGGTTGCGGGTGTGGTGTTTGAACATCTTATACGCAACATGAAAGATTCGATCATGCGCCTTATATAGCAAACCTGTATGTGTTTGAAGGGGTAGCACTAGAAAAGGAAATTGTTCCATGGACAATTTCCTATCAGGATTGAGAGGTTGAATGCAACAGCATCAAGTGGTTTAGTCAACAATAAAATTGTAATTAACACCAATAAAAACAAAAAAAAAAAAAGAATTTTGGGGGAGTTGTTTCCATTGCACAAACCATAAAACTTGATACACACACGCATACAACACTTACATTCTAGTGTTTAACATTTCAAATGGAGTGCAGGAAACGGAAACATGATGTCTAGTGGATAACAGCAATAACCAATTTGTAAATACCTGCACTATATCCATTTTTGAAACCTTTCGAGTGTTGTCTATCCCAAAAAAAAAAAGACAAAACATCAAAAAACTTGATGGATTGTTCCATAAGTTGTTCACGGATTATATCAAAAGTTATTGTCCCAACTTACACTTGTATACTTCAGAAGTTTTCGCATTAGGAAATCTCTTTCCCGTAGGCTTATGATTGGCTTCTGTTAGCGAACTATTGGACGTTTTTCCTCCATAAAATGTGTTAAAAAGTTTCTGATAAAATATCTTAAGCGCAAAAAATGCAGATGTTGCAGTTCCCGTTCAGGCTAACGTGTCTAGAATCTTTTTGCTGATGTTTTTTCTATCCAGCATCTGTTGGAGTATTGGAGAGCGAAACAGAAACAAAAAACAGAAAAAACGATGTTGCAGAGATTTATGACTGTTCTCTGTTGTTTTCCATGGAAATCTTTATGGAAAATAGACAAACAAACATACATGTACTTGGTAATATATTACTTGCTTTACACCCACACTGGGGATTGTAGTCAGAATCGACAGTAAAGTCGACTTGGTGATTGTTTTTTTTTTTCAAATTGGGAAAATTCAATATACGGAATTTCTGAAAATTGGAGAAATTTTTTCGAATTTCAATTAACCATTGCACCACGGGAGCCACCGTGGTGCAATGGTTAGCATGCCCGCCTTGCATATACAAGGTCGTGGGTTCGATTCCTGCTACGACCGAACACCAAAAAGTTTTTCAGCGGTGGATTATCCCACCTCAGTAATGCTGGTGACATTTCTGAGGGTTACAAAGCTTCTCTAAGTGGTTTCACTGCAATGTGGAACGCCGTTCGGACTCGGCTATAAAAAGGAGGTCCCTTGTCATTGAGCTTAACATGGAATCGGGCAGCACTCAGTGATAAGAGAGAAGTTCACCACTGTGGTATCACAATGGACTGAATAGTCTAAGTGAGCCTGATACATCGGGCTGCCACATAACCTAACCTAACCTAAGTATACCCACCAAAACCAGAGTCAAAATTTTACAACTACTTACCATCAGCTTTTGTGCCATACTCACAGCAATACCGTATACTTGGGAATAATGACTTCCCATCATCGCACATTTATAGTTACCATACGTCCGAATTCCATATGGACTGCCTTGTAGCAAACACATATATTATTATATTTTGACATACTACATTGTTGGTCATGTCTCATGCATGCTTACAATTTCTTGGTAATATTGGGCATAAGTATTTTCCCCATAGGAAAGAACGACAACATTTCGATTTAATATTGGGAGTGCAAATTAAAAATGCCGACCTTTTACAAATATTTGAGATTTAAAGTTTAACAAGTATATACAGCCGTAAGTTCGGCCAGGCCGAAGCTTATGTATCCTCCACCATGGATTGCGTAGAAACTTCTACTGAAGACTGTCATCCACAATCAAATTACTTGGGTTGCAGTAACACTTGCCGATGGCAAGGTATCTTGAAACTCCCTAACACCTTCAAAATTGCAAGGTAGTCCATACGTGGAATATATTAAACTAAACAAGTATCTATGGCCGTAAGTTCGGCCAGGCCGAAGCTTATGTACCCTCCACCATGGATTGCGTAGAAACTTCTACTGAAGCCGATGACAAGGTATCTTAAAACTTCCTAACACCGTAATATATACCACATAGTCCATACGTGGTATATATTAAACTAAAAAGGCCGATTAAATACGTATATAATTAAGTTTAAAGTTTCTATAGAAAATAAAATTTTGACAACATTTTCTATAGAAGTAAAATTTTGACAAAATTTTCTATAGAAATAAAATTTGGAAAAATTTTTTATAGAAATAAAATTTTGACAAAATTTTCTATAGAAAAAACATTTTGACAATGTTTTCCATAAAAATAAAATTTTGGTAGATTATTTTTGGCTCGAGTGGCAACCATGATTATGAACCGATATGGACCAATTTTTGTTTGATTGGGGATCGGCTATATATAACTATAGACCGATATGGACCAATTTTGGCATGGTTATTAGCGGCCATATACTAACACCACGTTGCAAATTTCAACCGGATCGGATGAATTTTGCTCCTCCAAGAGGCTCCGGAGGACAAATCTGGGGATCGATTTATATGGGGGCTATATATAATTATGGACCGATATGGACCAATTCTTGAATGGTTGTTAGAGACCATATACTAACACCACGTACCACATTTCAACCGGATCGGATGAATTTTGCTCCTCTAAGAGGCTCCGGAGGTCAAATCTCGGGATCGGCTTATATGGGGGCTTTATATAATGATGGGTCGATGTGGACCAATTTTTGCATGGTCATTAGAGAACATATACCAACATCATGTACCAAATTTCAGCCGGATCGGATGAAATTTGCTTCTCTTAGAGGCTCCGCAAGCCAAATCGGGGGATCGGTTTATATGGGGGCTATATATAACAAGTAAGTAAAGTCTAAAGTCTGGCGGGGCCGACTATATAATACCCTTCACCCCCATGTAGACCAACATTTGTGTTACCATCTCAACTACTTCAAATTTGCTGGGAGCTATATAAAGGTTTGCATTTCCAGATACAAATAACATACTTATAATGGAGACAATTTTTTGTACTTCTACAAAATCTCTAGAAATAAAATTGAAATCGGCTAACGCCCTGGAATGAAACACAATGTTAATAAAAAATATGGGAAATATGAAGCGAGAGAAATTTTAACGCAACTGTACAAAAGAGCATTTATGATTTACCAGACGATACTTATGTATTCGAGATATAGGACAATTTGAGTAATATTTACAATTTTTGCTACTCAGCAGCGACGATTTTACAAAGATATTGGATCTTGCCAAGATATGTGGTCAAGTGTGGGTCCCAACTCTGGTGTACATATATATGGGAGCTATATAATCTGAACCGAGCGAAATATATATATGGGAGCTAAATCTAAATCGGAACCGATTCAACCAAATTTGGCACACTTACCGATACTGTTAAACGTACTCCTTGTGCAAAAGTTGATGCAAGTCATGGCTTTTGAGGCCATATAAGTGCAAATCGGGCGAAAGATATATATGGGAGCTATATCTAAATTTGAAACGATTTCAACCAAATTTACCAAGCATTGGTAGAATGTCAATTCTACTCTTTATGCATCGGTAGTAAACTTTAGCCTCTGTGGTCATATGAGTCTAAATCGGACGAAAGATATATATGGGAGCTATATCTAAATCTGAACCGATTTAGCTGATATTTTGCAAGTTTTTCGAGACTCATAAAATATTCGGATGTACTGAATTTGAAGAAGATCGGTTGATAAACACGCCAATTATGACCAGATCGGGGATAAATATATATGGCAGCTATATCTAAATCTGAACCGATTTTTTTCAAAATCAATAGCGATTGTCTTTGTCCCAAAAAACGAGCCTATGCCAAATTTGAGGACGATCGGACTTAAACTGCGACCTGTACTTTGCGCACAAAAATACATGGACAGACGGACAGACAGACAGACAGACAGACAGACAGACGGACATCGCTAAATCGACTCAGAATTTAATTCTAAGACGATCGGTATACTAAACGATGGGTCTTAGACTTTTCCTTCTTGGCGTTACATACAAATGCACAAACTTATTATACCCTGTACCACAGTAGTGGTGAAGGGCATAGTTATGGACCGATGTAGACCAATTTTTGTATGGTTGTTAGAGACCATATACAAACACCATGTACCAAATTTCAGCCGGATCGGATGAAATTTGCTTCTTGTAGAGCAATCGCAAACCAAATTTGGGGGTCCGTTTATATGGGGGCTATAGGTAAAAGTGGACCGATATGGCCCATTTGCAATACCATCCGACCTACATCAATAACAACTACTTGTGCCAAGTTTCAAGTCGATAGCTTGTTTCGTTCGGAAGTTAGCGTGATTTCAATAGACGGACGGACGGACATGCTCAGATCGACTCACACACAGAGAAGAGGTTGGTTGGAAACGGGTGAAGTAATGAAAATTCTACATTTGTAATTAAATATCAATTACCCCAATCTATGTACTATATTTGCAATCATACGTTGGTCTTTACTATAATGTTTCTACTATTTCATTGGATTCACGTTTGTGATAGACGACAGACAGTTGTAAGAACTGAATATCTCTACTTTGAAAAATTATGCTTGAATTCGGATGACACGATCTGCCGTAATTAATTGTCGTAACTGTCATTTAGTTATCACCACTTACGGACGGTTTTCACAACCGAATGTCATTTGAATTATTTGACAAATGTCATTTCTATTAAAATATTAATTTCATATGTAAAGGAGACTTATTTTTTGACTTCAAATTAAAACGGCAGAATTTTCAGCTGTGGTAATTCTTAATCATCTAAGCATGCACCAAATTATCTGGATAATTCGGTATGTAACAGATAGGATGATACTAAAATACTGACCAGAGATGTTTATAACAGAAATCCATGCCGAAGGAAATATAAACTTTCGCGATATCTGGCGAAGTCGGAAAAATGTTTTCAGGTAGTTTGGAATACTTATTAACGTTCATATACATATTTATACAAAAGTTTCTATACTCTGATAAATGTATTTCAGATTTACTTCTGAACCATTTGAACCGACCTTTCTACGTTAAGATTATAGTAAGAATCAACATGATATGTCCACAAATGGGGTGGTCCGTAAATGTTTATAATCTGCTACAGTCCCAATAGTACCGATTTTCACCATTTTACGTCCAAATCAGCTAAAAAGGTGCAGATGTTCATGTCATATGTTACGTGATATTCGGCCCGGCCGACTTTTCTGTCGTATTTAGTTGTTTTTTATATGAATATATATAAGAATCAATTTATTAATAAATTTTTATTTTATTTGTAGTAAAAAATCATAAAGTGCAATTTGCATCATTTGATATCAAACACATTGTATTTAGATTTATATGCACCATTATACATATATTTAAATAAAATAAAATATAATATTTATTTGGAAAGGAATTGGTTTTTAATTTGGCTATGAGTATTACTAAGGTTGGGCAGCACAACCGAATGAAGAAGGTAGCTACAACCGATGTCGTTGGCAGACCCAACCAATACCATATGAGATATTAGTTGTGTCGACCGAATCAGTCGGGTGACACAACTGCCAACTAATAGTTGCTACAACTGCCAAAAGGAGGTTGGCAATAAATTCGATTGTCACAACCAATCTGTATTCTCTGTGCAGAATTTCACCACGACCCAGAATATATATACTTTATGGGGTCTTAGAGCAATATTTCGATGTGTTACAAAAGTAATGACAAAGTTAATATACCCCCATCCTATGGTGGAGGGTATAAAAAGGCCGATTAAATACGTATATAATTAAGTTTGATAAAATTTTCTATAGAAATAAAATTTGATAAAATTTTCTATAGGAATAAAATTTTGACAAAATTTTCTGTAAAAATAAAATTTTGAAACAAATTTTCTATAGAAATAAAATTTTGGTAGATTATTTTTGACTCGAGTGGCAACCAAGATTATGAACCGATATGGACCAATTTTTGTGTGACGGGGGTTCGGCTATATATAACGGTAGACCGATATGGATCAGTTTTAGCCTGGTTATTAGCGGCCATATACTAACACCACGTACCAAATTTTAACCGGATCGGATGAATTTTGCTCCTCCAAGAGGCTCCGGAGATTAAATCTGGGGAACGGTTTATATGGAAGCTATATATAACTATAAACCGATATGGACCAATTTTTGCATGGTTATTAGCGGCCATATACTAACACCACGTACCAAATTTCAACAGGATCGGATGAATTGTGCTCCTCCAAGAGGCTCCGGAGATTAAATCTGGGGAAGCTATATATAATTATAGACCTATTTCGACCAATTTTTGCATGGTTATTAGAGGCCATATACTAACACCACGTACCAAATTTCAACCTAATCGGATGAATTTAGCTCCTCCAAGAGGTTCCGGAGGTCAAATCTGGGGATCGATTTATATGGGGGCTATACATAATTATGGACCTATATGGACCAATTCTGGCGTGTTTGTTAGAGGCCACATACTAACACTACGTTCCAAATTTCAACCGGATCGGATGAATTTTGCTCCTGCAAAAGGCTCCGGAGGTCAAATCTGGGGATCGGTTTATATGGGGGCTGTATATAATTATGGACCGATATGGACCAAATTTTGCATGGTTGTTCGAGACGATATATTTTTACTATGTACCAAATTTCAGCCGGATCGGAAGAACTTTGCTTCTCTTAGAGGATCCCCAAACCAAATCTAAGATCGGTTTATATGGGGGCTATATATAATTATGGACCAATAGGGTCGAATTTTTGCTTGGTTGCTAGAGACCATATACTTACACCATGTACCAAATTTCAGCCAGATCGGATGAAATGTGCCACTCTTAGCGGCTCCGCAAGCGAAATCTGGGGGTCCGTTTATATGGGGGCTATACGTAAAAGTGGACCGATATGGCCCATTTGCAATACCATCTGACCTACATCAATAACAACTACTTGTGCCAAGTTTCAAGTCGATAGCTTGTTCCGTTCGGAAGTTAGCGTGATTTCAACAGACGAACGGACGGACATGCTCAGTTCGACTCAGAATTTCACCACGACCCAGAATATATATACTTTATGGGGTCTTAGAGCAATATTTCGATGTGTTACAAACGGAATGACAAAGTTAATATACCCCCCCATGCTATGATGGAGGGTATACAAAATTTAAAAGACTCATCAATCGAATTAGTGTCCATCGTTAGCCACTACCTTTTCCCCTCTTTCTGGTAACATACGGATATCGCGACGATAAAACGACTAGTCTTTTTACTCAATCCGCGAATCGATCCAATTTTTGGTTTCCTAATAAGAACGAAAATACTGATCAACTAGGTCATGTGTCATAGATCGGAACAATTGGTAATGAGGTGGAGATATGTCGTGGTGTAATGATTAGCGTGTACGTTTTGCATACAAAGGGTTATAGGAGCAACCCTAGTTTCGATCGAACACCAAAAAGTTTTTCAGCGGCGGATTTTGCAAATGACATCAGCATTTCTGAGTGTTTCAAATCTTCTTTGAGTGGATTCACCGTAATGTGAAATGCCGTTCAGACTCGGCTATAAAAAGGTGGTCATTGAGTTATTTATGGAATCGGGCAGCATTCAGTAATATCACAATGGCTTGAATAGTCAACGTGAACATGAAATAACCTATCCTATCCAAATAATTTTTTAAGGATTTTACTACATGTGGTCGAGCGTTGTCGTGCTGCAAAATCATCTTGCCGTGTCGTTCTGAATATTGTGGCCATTTATAATTTATCGGCTCAAATGCTTTAATTAACCCTTTACTATCGAAATAAACCTAATATTAACAAGTAAGGAAAGTCTAAAGTCGGGCGGGGCCGACTATATTATACCCTGCACCACTTTGTAGATCTAAATTTTCGATACCATATCACATCCGTCAAATGTGTTGGGGCTATATATAAAGGTTTGTCCCAAATACATACATTTAAATATCAATCGATCTGGACCGAATTAGATAGACTTCTACAAAATCTATAGACTCAAAATTTAAGTCGTCTAATGCAGGAGGGTGGAACACAATGTTAGTAAAAAAATATGGGAAACGTTTAAATCTGAAGCAATTTTAAGGAAACTTCGAAAAAGTTTATTTATGATTTATCGCTCGATATATAGGTATTAGAAGTTTAGGAAAATTAAAGTCATTTTTTAAACTTTTCGACTAAGCAGTGGCGATTTTACAAGGAAAATGTTGGTATTTTGACCATTTTTGTCGAAATCAGAAAAACATATATATGGGAGCTATATCTAAATCTGAACCGATTTCAACCAAATTTGGTACGCATAGCTACAATGGTAATTCTACGCCCTGTTCAAAATTTCAACTAAATCGGAGCAAAAAATTGGCCTCTGTGGTCATATGAGTGTAAATCGGGCGAAAGCTATATATGGGAGCTATATCTAAATCTGAACCGATTTCAACCAAATTTGGCACGCATAGCAACAATGCTAATTCTACTCCCTGTGCAAAATTTCAACAAAATCGGAGTTAAAAATTGGCCTCTGTGGTCATATGAGTGTAAATCGGGCGAAAGCTATATATGGGAGATATATCTAAATCTGAACCGATTTCAACCAAATTTGGCACGCATAGCTACAATGCTAATTCTACACCCTGTGCAAAATTTCAACTAAATCGGAGCAAAAAATTGGCCTCTGTGGTCATATGAGTGTAGATCGGGCGAAAGCTATATATGGGAGATATATCCAAATCTGAACCGATTTCAACTAAATTTGGCACGCATAGTTACAATGCTAATTCTACTCCCTGTGCAAAATTTCAACTCAATCGGAGTTAAAAAATGGCCTCTGTGGGCAAATGAGTGTAAATCGGGCGAAAGCTATATATGGGAGCTATATCTAAATCTGAACCTATTTGGCTGATATTTTGCAAGTTTTTCGAGACCCATAAAATATTCGGATGTACGGAATTTGAGGAAGATCGGTTGATATACACGCCAATTATGACCAGATCGGTGAAAAATATATATGGCAGCTATATCTAACTCTGACCCGATTTTTTCCAAAATCAATAGGGATCGTATTTGAGCCGAAACAGGACCCTATACCAAATTTTAGGACAATCGGACTAAAACTGCGAGCTGTACTTTGCACACAAAAATACATCAACAGACAGACAGACGGACAGACAGACAGACAGACAGACAGACGGACATCGCTAAATCGACTCAGAATTTAATTCTAAGCCGATCCGTATACTAAAAGATTGGTCTATGATTACTCCTTCTTGGCGTTACATACAAATGCACAAACTTATTATACCCTGTACCACAGTAGTGGTGAAGGGTATAAAAACTTTCATTGTTCTTCTTTTTATACCCTCCACCATAGCACTTAACTTTTTCATTCCGTTTGTAAAACATCAAAATATTGCTCTAAGGCCCCATAAAGTATATATATTCTGGGTCGCGGTGAAATTCTGAGTCGATCTGAGCATGTCCGTCCGTCCGTCCGTATGTTGAAATCACGCTAACATCCGAACGAAACAAGCTATCGACTTGAAACTTGGCACAAGTAGTTGTTATTGATGTAGGTCAGATGGTATTGCAAATGGGCCATATCGGTCCACTTTTACGAATAGCCCCCATATAAACGGACCCCCAAATTTGCTTTGCGGATCCTCTAAGAGAAGCAAATTTCATCCGATCTGGTTGAAATTTGGTACAAGGTGGTAGTATATGATATTTAACAACCATGCCAAAAGTGGTCCATATCAGGTCATAATCATATATAGCCCCCATATAAACCGATCCCGAGATTTGGTTTTGGAGCCTCTTGGAAGAGCAAATTTCATCCGAGTCAGTTGAAATTTGGTACATTGTGCTAGTATATGACCGATAACAATTATGCCTAACTAGGTCCATATCGGTCTATAGTTATTTATAGCCCTCAGATAAATCGATCCCCAATCGCACAAAAATTGGTCCATATCAAGTTCATAATTGTATATAGCCCCCATAAAGGGTGATACGGTCAAAATTTGGTCAAGGGAAAACGCGTGTAAATCGGTGAAATCGTTTATTTAAAAAATCAAATTAAATTTCTTTTTCAAGTTCAATTAGTATAAAATTCAGGAAAAATATTCAGTTAGGCTTTCGCGTTTCCAAATCCGAATTGCCGGGCCTCACGCTTGACACCTGCCATCAGATTTTGTACAGCCACCTTCTTCGCCGCAGAAAGCCAGTTTGCCTTGAACTGCTGCTCGTCCTTAGCAGTTTTTTTGGTCTTCTTTAGGTTCCGCTTGACAATAGCCCAGTATTTCTCAATTGGGCGGAGCTCTGGCGTATTGGGAGGGTTCTTGTCCTTGGGAATCCTTGTTGGCGGCGTACCACTCCATGGCCTTTTTATCGTAATGGCAAGATGCCAAATCCGGCCAAAACAGTACGGAACAACCGTGTTTCTTCAGGAAAGGCAGCAGACGTTTATTCAAACACTCTTTCACGTAAATTTCTTGGTTGACAGTCCCGGAAGCTATGAAAATGCTGCTTTTCAAGCCACAGGTACAGATGGCTTGCCAAACCAGATATTTCTTTGCGAACTTTGACAGTTTTATATGCTTGAAAATATCTGCTACCTTTCCCCTTCCTTTTGCCGTATAAAACTCCTGTCCCGAAAGCTGCTTGTAGTCGGCTTTGACGTATGTTTCGTCGTCCATTACCACGCAGTCAAACTTCGTCAGCATCGTCGTGTACAGCCTCCGGGATCGCGCTTTGGCCGTCGTATTTTGTTTATCATCGCGATTTGGAGTCACTACCTTCTTGTAAGTCGATAGTCCGGCTCGTTTTTTGGCTCGATGCACGGTTGTAGACGATACACCCAGCTTATTTGCGGCATCTCGGAGAGAGAGGTTAGGGTTTCGCTTGAAACTACCGGCAACTCTCTTTGTCGTCTCAGCGGCTTCCGGTTTTCGATTTCCCCCCGATCCAGACTTCCTGGCTGTCGACAAACGTTCCCCAAACAATTTAATTACATTTGTAACGGTTGATTTGGCAACTTTTAGCGATTTTGCCAGCTTTGCGTGCGAGTAGCTCGGAATTTCGCGATGCGCGAGCAAAATTTTGATACGCTGAGGAGTGAAAAAATCAAAATAGGAGCAACATTCTACACACACACACCTTCAAAATGAGGGGTGTTCAGGTTTTTTAAATGCAAAATTGAAAGAAATACGTCAAGTTTATATTGACCAAATTTTGACCGTATCACCCTATATAAGCCATCCCCATATTTCAATTATGGCTCTCTACGTACCGTGCAAAAGTCCATGTCGATCCGTAATTATTTGTAGACTTACCTACACTGTTAGAAAAATATGTTTTTCATATGTTTCGATATAAACAAAATGTGTTTCGGGCACAATTTTTAAACACCATATATTTAAGTGCAAACATGTAATGTTCTCAAACTAACACTAAATGTTTGGAACACATATGTTAATATGTTAGAATATATTATGTTTGGGGCATGCATGTTTCATAAAAATTATATGTGTGAATGTAAACATATATACATTTACAAATTTCGAGTAAACATATATATGTTGTGATATTTTATTCAGAGAGCGACAGAGAGAGAGAGAGAGAGTATAGAGAAAGAAATAGAGATAAAAACCGGGAGGGTCGACGAAAGATATCAAATTAACACAGCGAGAGAATCAAAAGAGAGCAATTTCTGTGAAACCGCTTATATGTTGTTTCGGAAACTGCTTTATGATAAGGCCTAATTATTATTTAATTTGTGTATATTATAAAATTATTTATGTTTATACTCGACCCCACGTTCCTCCTTTGTTAGAGTTTTTGAATTCCTTCCAAAATTTCAAACTTTTATACCAAAACCAGTTTTTTATTACAAAATTGTTATTTTTGCAATAAAAAAATAATATCTTGGCCAAAAGCTCCGTCCATTTCGTTTATATCAAGCACTGTTTCTGACTGTAAATCTTTAATAACCCACATTTCGAAGTTTCATTATAAAAATTTAATATAGTATAAATATAAATGTGTAAATAAAAAAAATGGTGTTTGGTCGGAGCAGGGATTGAACCCACGACCCTTTGTATGTACGGCAGACATGCTAACCACTGCTCCACGTTGCCAACACATGTATGTTTCTGTTAAATAATGTTATGTTTGCATGGGCTCGTGGGCGCTGCAAACTATGCTATATAAATGTAACTTATAACGATAATTGTCTACTGGTGACTATAACAGCTAGGTAGCTCAGTGGTAGTGTGTTGGCTTACAAACTGTATGGTCCTCGGTTCGATTCTCCGTCCAGGCGAAAGGTAAAATTTAAAAAAATTATAAAATTGAATAATTTCTTCAACATTATTTGTATTACAGAAAAAGGTACCAAGAACTAAAAAATTTCGTGGAAGTGAAAATTATGTTAGGGAATGAGCACAATCTTCTTTGGGGAAAATTCTTCCAAGCATATAATATTTTTGGGCTCAAAATGCTTCCAAACATATTATATGTTCACATAAAACAAACATACTAATGTTTCGGCAGTATCCAATAATATATGTGCTTCCTGCAAAATATGTTTGGAACATATGTTAGAGAGGCGATTTTTTTTGAGGGTGAATACATAACTTTTTTGTCTAATATGTACCACGTATGGACTAACTCACAATTTAGAAAACGATGTTAAGAAGTTTTAAGATACCACAACCCAAGTAATTCGATTTTGGATGACAGTCTTTCGTAGAAGTTTCTGCGCAATCCATGGTGAAGGGTACATAAGATCCGGCCTGGCCTAACTTACGGCCGTATATACTTGTACTAACTGCATGTAAAACAAGTATAAACGGCCGTAAGTTCGGCCAGGCCGAATCTTATGTACCCTTCACCATGGATTGCGTACACCCTCACAAAAAATTGCTTCTGTAACATATACTCCCAAACATATTTTGCTTCAAGCATCTACATTTTTGGGTATTGCCCAAACATTGTGCTCAAAATTTTATTTATTTATTTATATATTTACAATCATAATGAATTATGAAAATAAACAGGTAATATAGGTGCTAACAACATAGGTTTTCGACCTGAATGCTCAAAATTTTGTTTCTGTCTAATTGTATATTCCCCCACATCTTTCTCACTTTCACGAGATTTTTTAGTTCTTAGCACCTTTTTCTGTAATACAAACATTGTAGAAGAAATTATTCAATTGTATGATTTTTTATTTTAATTTTACCTTTTGCCGGACGGGGATTCGAACAGCGGACCACACAGTTTGTAAGGATCAAAGAAGTAGCTGATCAATTGCCCAAGGAAAAATAAAATGTTAATTTTGTAATAACAAGCAACAACCACCAACTTAATTCAATATCGCTCCCTTTTAAATAGCGCTCCAAGCTACTAAACACATATATGTTTATAGGCTATTTCTAAATTAATATATGATTGCATCCAAGCATATTATATTTACAAACATTTTATGTTCCAAACATAATATGTTCTAACATATTAACATATATGTCCCAAACATGTTATGCTAGTTTATGAACATTATATGCTTGCACTCAAAAATATTGTGTTTAAAAAATTGTGTTCAAAACATATAATGTTTATAGCCAAACATATGAAAAACAGTCTTTTTCATCCGTGTACAAACTTCTACGAAAGACTGTTATACACAATCGAATTACTTGGGTTGTAGTATCTTAAATCGTTTTCTAAATTTTGAGTTAGTCCACACGTGGTATATATTAGACAAAAAGGTATGTAAGTCTACAAATAATTACGAATCGATATGGACTTTTGCACGGTACGTAGGGAGCCAGAATTGAAATATGGGGGTTGCTTACATGGGGGCTATATACAATTATGAACTTGATATGGACCAATTTTTGTGTGATTGGGGATGGGAAATTTATCTGAGGGCTATATATAACTATAGACCGATATGGACCTACACTGTTAGAAAAATATGTTTTTCGTATGTTCCGATATAAACAAAATGTGTTTCGGACACAATTTCTAAACACAATATATTTAAGTGCAAACATGTAATGTTCCTAAATAACACTAAATGTTTGGGACACATATGTTAATATGTTAGAATATATTATGTTTAGGGCATGAATATTTTATAAAAATAATATGTGTGAATGTAAACATATATAAATTTACAAATTTCGAGTAAACATATATATGTTGTGATATTTTATTCAGAGAGCGACAGAGAGAAAGAGAGAGTATAGAGAAAGAAATAGAGATGGACGGGAGGGGTGACGAAAGGTATCAACATAACACAGCAAGAGAATCAAAACAATTTCTGTGAAACCGCTTGTATGTTGTTTCGGAAAACTGTTTTATGATAAGGCCAAAAATTTTATATGCTTAAGTCTAAATATTAAAATTAAATAAATTTTAATATTAGAATGAGTATTCGGCGTAAAGAGATTAGACATACGGAATCAAGAGAATAGACATTTGAAAAAAAAAAAACAGCGTGTGTTTTCGTCTTGAGAGCAGCATTTTATGTTGTGTGGACATGTGTTTTGTTTATCATTTTGGCATTATGGGCACAATTTTTTTTGTTGGTTCGTTAAAAGAAATCGGAACGTATGTTAACCACTGCTCCACGTGGCCAACAAATGTATGTTTCTGTTAAATAATGTTATGTTTGCATGGGCTCGTGGGCGCTGCAAACTATGCTATATAAATGTAACTTATAACGATAATTGTCTATTGGTGACTATAACAGCTACGTAGCCCAGTGGTAGTGTGTTGGCTTACAAATTGCATGGTTCGCGGTTCGATTCTCCGTCCAGGCGAGAGGTAAAATTTATAAAATTATAAAATTGAATAATTTCTTCAACATTATTTGTTTTACAGAAAAAGGTGCCAAGAACTAAAAATTTCGTGGAAGTGAAACTTATGTGAGGGAATGAGCACAATCTTCTTGGGGAGAATATTCTTCCAAGCATATAATATTTTTGGGCTCAAATTGCTTCCAAACATATAATATGTTCACATAAAACAAACATAATAATGTTTCGGCTATATCCACTAATATATGTGCTTCCTGCAAGATATGTTTGGAACATATGTTAGAGAAGCGATTTTTTTTGAGGGTGTAGTTAGGCATGGTCGTCAACGGCCATATACTAGCATAATGTACCAAATTTCAACTGACTCGGATGAAATTTGCTCCTCCAAGAGGCTCCAGAACCAAATCGCGGCATCTGTTTATATGGGGGCTATATATGATTATAGACTGATATGGACAACTTTTGGAATGGTTGTTAAATATCATATAGTAAAACCACATACCAAATTTCAACCAGATCGGATGAATTTTGCTTCTCCACAAGGCACCGGAGGTCAAATCTGGGGATCGGTTATATGGGGGCTATATATAATTATGGAACCAAATCATGCATGGTTGTTAGATACCATATACTAATATCACGTACCAAATTTCAACCGAATCCGATGAATTTTGCTCTTCCAAGGGGCTCTGGAGGTCAAATCTGAGGATCGGTTTATATGGGGGCTATACATAATTATGGACCGATTTCGACCAATTTTTGCATGGGTGTTTGAGGCCATATATTAACACCACGTACCAAATATCAACTGAATCAGATGAATTTTGGTCTTCCAAGAGGCTCCGGAAGTCAAATCTGGCGATCGGTTTATATGGAGCTATATATAATTATGCCCCGATGTGGACCAATTTTTGCATGGTCATTAGAGACCATATACTAACACCATGTACCAAATTTCAGCCGTATAGGATGAAAGTTGCTTCTCTTAGAGGCTCCGCAAGCCAAATCGGGGGATCGGTTTATATGGGGGCTATATATAATTATGGACCGATATGGACCAATTTTGGCGTGGTTGTTAAAGACCATATACTAACACAATGTACCAAATTTCAGCCGGATCGGATGAAATATGCTTCTCTTAGAGGCTCCGAAAGCCAAATCGGGGGATCGGTTTATATGGGGGCTATATATAATTTTGGACCGATGTGGACCAATTTTTGCGTGGTTGTTAGAGACCATATACTAACACCATGTACCAAATTTCAGCCGGATCGGATGAAATTTGCTTCTCTTAGAGGCACTGCAAGCCAAATCGGGGGATCGGTTTATATGGGGGCTATATATAATTATTGACCGATATAGACCAATTTTTGCATAGTTGTTAGAGACCATATACTAACACCATGTACCAAATTTCAGCCGGATTGGATGAAATTTGCTTCTCTTACAGGGTCTGCAAGCCAAATTTGGGGGTCCGTTTATATGGGGGCTATACGTAAAAGTGGACCGATATGGCCCATTTGCAATACCATCCGACCTACATCAATAGCGACTACTTGTGCCAAGTTTCAAGTCGATAGCTTGTTTCGTTCGGAAGTTAGCGTGATTTCAACAGATGGACGGACGGACGGACGGACAGACGGACGGACGGACATGCTCAGATCGACTCAGATTTTTACCACGACCCAGAATATATATACTTTATTGGGTCTTAGAGCAATATTTCGATGTGTTACAAACCGAATGACAAAGTTAATATACCCCCCATCCTATGGTGGAGGGTATAAAAACATTTATAATTTTGAGGACCTGACTCCATTATTTCCAAAGCTATATGAGTTTATTGTGCAAACATGATTGCTTAATTGTGACCAAATGGACTTACAAAAGTATGAGAAACAAGTATATACAGCAGTGAGTTTTGCCGGGCCGAATTACCCACCACCATGAATCAAATATTATAGTTTCCTTTGAAAATTTCCGGGGGTTTGGTGGCGGATTTTTCCTAAGCAGTGCAGGTCAACCAGTACACCTCCCGAGGATTCTGTATTCATAAGAACCAATTAACATCTCTGAAATAACCCCCCATTGTTTAAGTGATTACGAGAAGTAAAATATGGAAAGTTTACATTCAGTTTCAAGCAATTTTCATGATCAGTACGCCTTATATACCCTCAAGAAGTGAAATCGGTCTACATGGAAGCCTTACTAAATGGACCGATAAAAACTAAATCCGATACACGTTTTTGTGAGTCTAAAATACCAGTATATTTACAATTTCAGGCAAATTGGATAAAAACTACGGTTTCTATACGCCCAAGAAGTAAAATCGGGAGATCGGTCTATATGGGGGCTATACCAAAACATTGACTGATACTCACCATTTTTGGAACAAAGATTATAAAAGAGGAAGATGGGAGATTGACTACTGAGCACATCAAACCATTTACCACATTAGTTTAATACTCGAACCAAACGCGTATACGACAAGTATTGGCATAGCATTAAAATGCAAATAAAAAGAAATAAAGAGCACGAAATAAATTTCCATGAAGGGGAAAATGTAATTTTTTAAGTTGTTGCCTAAAATTTAACATTGTTTCATTAAGAAAATTGCATTTTTCATAAAAAAAAATCGAAAAACAACTAAAAGATTACAAACATGTATTAAACTAATCTGGTAAATGCAACATTTGGTATGACGCAAGCCAATCTCCCATCTTCCTCTTTTATAATCTTTGTTTTGGAACACCTCTTTGTGGTCTTAATATACCTCTAGATTTCCAATTTCAGACAAATTGGATGAAACCTACGGCTTCTATAATTGAACTCGAATTCTTCGCATATAATATCTCGACTGATAAGTATATAGTAACAGGTTGGCTGATAAGTCCCCGGTCTAACAAAGAAAAACACATTTTTTTGTCAAATTCGTTTTTATTATTCAACATAGTTCCCTTCAAGAGCGATACAACGATTATAACGACGTTCCAATTGTTTGATACCATTTTGGTAGTACTCCTTCGGCTTTGCCTCAAAATAGGCCTCAGTTTCGACGATCACCTCTTCATTGCAGCCAAATTTTTTCCCGGCGAGCATCCTTTTGAGGTCTGAGAACAAGAAAAAGTCGCTGGGGGCCAGATCTGGAGAATACGGTGAGTGGGGAAGCAATTCGAAGCCCAATTCATGAATTTTTGCCATCGTTCTCAATGACTTGTGGCACGGTGCGTTGTCTTGGTGGAACAACACTTTTTTCTTCTTCATATGGGGCCGTTTTGTCGCGATATCGACCTTCAAACGCTCCAATAACGCCATATAATAGTCACTGTTGATGGGTTTTCCCTTCTCAAGACAATCGATAAAAATTATTCCATGCGCATCCCAAAAAAACAGAGGCCATTACTTTGCCAGCGGACTTTTGAGTCTTTCCACGCTTCGGAGACGGTTCACCGGTCGCTGTCCACTCAGCCGACTGTCGATTGGACTCAGGAGTGTAGTGATGGACCCATGTTTCATCCATTGTCACATATCGACGGAAAAACTCTGGTATATTACGAGTTAACAGCTGCAAACACCGCTCAGAATCATCAACACGTTGTTGTTTTTGGTCAAATGTGAGCTTGCGCGGCACCCATTTTGCACAGAGCTTCCGCATATCCAAATATTGATGAATGATATGACCAACACGTTCCTTTGATATCTTTTAGGCCTCTGCTATCTCGATCAATTTCATTTTACGGTCATTCAAAATCATTTTGTGGATTTTTTTGATGTTTTCGTCGGTAACCACCTCTTTCGGGCGTCCACTGCGTTCACCGTCCTCCGTGCTCATTTCACCACGCTTGAATTTTGCATACCAATAAATTATTGTTGATTTCCCTGGGGCAGAGTCCGGAAACTCATTATCAATCCAAGTTTTTGCTTCCACCGTTTTTTTGGCCTTCAGAAAACAGTATTTTATCAAAACACGAAATTCCTTTTTATACCCTCCACCATAGGATGGGGGTATATTAACTTTGTCATTCCGTTTGTAACACATCGAACTATTGCTCTAAGACCCCATAAAGTATATATATTCTGGGTCGTGGTGAAATTCTGGGTCGATCTGAGCATGTCCGTCCGTCCGTCCGTCTGTTGAAATCACGCTAACTTCCGAACGAAACAAGCTATCGACATGAAACTTGGTACAAGTAGTTGTTATTGATGTAGGTCGGATGGTATTGCAAATGGGTCATATCGGTCCACTTTTACGTATAGCCCCCATATAAACGGACCCCCAAATTTGGCTTGCGATCGCTCTAAGAGAAGTAAGTTTCATCCGATCCGGCTGAAATTTGGTACATGATGTTAGTATATGGTCTCTAACAACCATGCAAAAATTGGTCCATATCGGTCCATAATTACATATAGCCCCCATATAAACCGATCCCCCGATTTCGTTTGCGGAGCTCTTAGAGAAGTAAGTTTCATCCGATCCGGCTGTAATGTGGTACATGGTGTTAGTATATGGTCTGTAACAACCATGCATAAATTGGTCCACATCGGTCCATAATTATATATAGCCCCCATATAAACCGATCCCCCGATTTGGCTTGCGGAGCCTCTAAGAGAACCAAATTTCATCCGAACCGGCTGAAATTTGGTACATGGTATTGGTATATGTTCTCTAACAACCATGCAAAAATTGGTCCACATCGGTCCATAATTATATATAGCCCCCATATAAACCGATCCCCCGATTTGGCTGGCGGAGCCTCTAAGAAACGAAAATTTCATCCGATCCGGCTGAAATTTGGTACATGGTGTTGGTATATGTTCTCTAATGACCATGCAAAAATTGGTCCATATCGGTCGATAATTATATATAGCCACCATATAAATCGATTCCCAGATTTGTCCTCCGGAGCCTCTTGGAGGAGCAAAATTCATCCGATCCGGTTGAAATTTTGAACATGGTGTTAGAATGTCGTCTCTAACAAACACGCAAGAATTGGTCCATATCGGTCCATAATTATTATAGTCCCCATATAAACCGTTCCCCAGATTTGATCTCCGGAGCCTCTTGGAGGAGCAAAATTCATCCGATCCGGTTGAAATTTGCAACGTGGTGTTAGTATAAGGCCGCTAATATCCATGCCAAAATTGGTCCATATTGGTCTATAGTTATATATAGCCGATCCCCAATCACACAAAAATTGGTCCATATCGGTTCATATTCATGGTTTCCACTCGAGCCAAAAATAATCTACCAAAATTTTATTTTTATGGAAAACATTGTCAAAATGTTTTTTCTATAGAAAATTTTGTCAAAATTTTATTTCTATAGAAAATTTTGTAAAAATTTTATTTCTATAGAAAATTTTGTAAAAATTTTATTTCTATAGAATATTTTGTCAAAATTTTATTTCTATAGAAAATGTTGTCAAAATTTTATTTCTATAGAAATTTTTTTCCAAATTTTATTTCTATTGAAAATTTTTTCCAAATTTTACTTCTTTAGAAAATGTTGTCAAAATTTTATTTCTATAGAAAATTTAAACTTAATTATAAACGTATTTAATCGGCCTTTTTTAGTTTAATATATACTACGTATGGACTACCTTGTAATTTAGAAGACGATGTTAGAAAGTTTTAAGATACCTTGCCATCGACAAGTGTTACCGCAATCCAAGTAATTCGATTGTGGATGACAGTCTTCAGTAGAAGTTTCTACGCAATACATGGTGGAGGGTACATAAGCTTCGGCCTGGCCGAACTTACGGCCGTATATACTTGTTTTCCATTTTTTTTTTCACAATAACAAAAGTTGCTTCACAAAAGACGCTCTATCTCACAAACTAATTGACTTACAGACATAAAATTTTGACACGTACTATATAAAAATAATATGCATTTAATAGCGATGCCATCTATATGTCAGACCGGCCAACCTGTTATTTTATGGGGTCTAAAATCAATATTTCTGGTAGGCACATTTTTTGGCAAATCAAACTTATGGCCACTATGTGGTTTAGGGTATAAATAGTGGCCTCATTTATTAACCGATCTTACTCAAATTCAGCAAATGGTAATCTACTGTAATATCAAAAAAAAAACTGCAAAATATCATCCAAATCGGTTCAGATTAAGATATAGTCCCATATATATGTGTCGCCCGTTTTTCAAAAATTTACCCCTAATGACTATTTATGACCATAATAGCCTTATTTATTAACCAATCTTACTCAAATTTACCACAAGGTAACCTTCTCCGGTATCAATCAAACCTGCAAAATATCATGCGAATTACGAATTTAGTAAATCTTCTCTCTTCATTTGTGTATATTTTTGCCAGCTTTTTAGTTCTTTTAATTAACGTACGTAAAAAATGATTAGAGTAAAGAAAACTTTCTCCAAACATAAAAACTGCTTGAACTAAAATAAAGTTAAATTGGCTTTAGTGAAATACAGGGTTCACTTTTTTTGAGTGTAAAGCTCCCATAAATTTTCATAAATATGGAACTACGCTTTAATTCCCAAACCTATACCAATGATGCCCTACAAATGCTTATGTATTCTACATCACTAGGGGTGGTTTAGGATATGATGTAGTCGGCCCCGCCCGACTTTCTACTTTACTTACTTGTTTATATATATACTTGTATAGACACTTCACATTTGTGGTTATTACTTATAAGGTTTGACACTCGATATTGTATAATCAGTTCTGATCAACCTTTCGCTTTGTTCCTCTTGACTTTTAATATTTCGTAATCGTCAAAAGTTTTCCCAGATTATTGTTTCAAGAGGTTAACTTACTAAAATACCCCACAACGACCAACCACTTTACCAGTTATGCACCCCTTTTCTACTGTTCCTAGGTTACAACAAATTTAAAATTTTCCACAAATATCTGGCAGAAAACTTACAAAATTTGATACTTTCAATAGCAAGTCTTTATGAAAGGATGTACACTATTTATTCTTCCCACAAATGGTTATCGTCATCAGCATCAGTATCATATTTCCAAGAACATGAAGAAACAGAAGCAATTCCAGAAAAACCTAGTATAAAGGACATACTCTTGAATACTTTTTTGGTGTTTGGTGTATTCATCCTTAAAATTTGATATTTTTTATAGATTTCCATTCCCAATATCTATACCAAAGTGCCGCAAATCTAATGGTTTACTTTTTACTTTCTGATAAGGAAGATGGAAATGGGTTATTGTTTTGGCCAAGAAAACCTGGTGAAAAATGGCCAATGGTGAAACTCATATGTAATAAACATTTTTATACCATCCACCATCGGTTGAGGTGGTCATTTCTTTTGTAACGTGTCTACATACTGCACTGAGAAAAACGCATTGCCGGTTCTACGATTTTGTCTTTACTCTAATGATTTTGGTATAGATTCCGAGCCAAAGAAGCGGAGAATTTAAGTAAGGATAAATTTAGAACACAAATTTCCCTTAAATTTGAGTATAGAAATTTTATTTCTACAGAAAATTTTGTCAAAATTTCATTTCTATAGAAAATTTTGTCAATATTTTATTTATATAGAAAATTTTGTCAATATTTTATTTCTATAGAAAATTTTGTCAAAATTTTATTTCTATAGAAAATTTTGTGAAAATTTTATTTCTATAGAAAATTTTGTCAAAATTTTATTTCTATAGAAAATTTTGTGAAAATTTTATTTCTATAGAAAATTTTGTGAAAATTTTATTTCTATAGAAAATGTTGTAAAAATTTTATTTCTATAGAAAATTTGTCAAAATTTTATTTCTATAGAAAATTTTGTGAAAATTTTATTTCTATAGAAAATTTTGTCAAAATTTTATTTCTATAGAAAATTTTCTTAAAATTTTATTTCTATCGAAAATTTGGTCAACATTCTATTTCTATAGAAAATTTTGTCAAAATTTTATTTCTATAGAAAATTTTGTCAAAATTTATATCTATAGAAAATTTTGTCAAAATTTTATTTCTATAGAAAATTTTGTCAAAATTTAATTTCTATAGGAAATTTTGGTAAAATTTCATTTCTATAGAAAATTTTGTTAAAATTTTGTTTCTATAAAAAATTTTGCAAAAATTTTATTTCTATAGAAAATTTTGGTGAAATTTTATTTCTATAGAAAATTTTGTTAAAATTTTATTTCTATAGAAAATGTTGTAAAAATTTTATTTCTATAGAAAATTTTGTGAAAATTTTATTTCTATAGAAAATTTTGTTAAAATTTTATTTCTATAGAAAATTTTGTCAACATTTTATTTCTATAGAAAATTTTGTTAAAATTTTATTTCTATAGAAAATTTTGTCAAAATTTTATTTCTATAGGAAATTTTGTTAAAATTTTATTTCTATAGAAAATTTTGTTAAAATGTTATTTCTATAGAAAATGTTGTAAAAATTTTATTTCTATAGAAAATTTTGTCAAAATTTTATTTCTATAGCAAATTTTGTGAAAATTGTATTTCTATAGAAAATTTTATTTCTATAGAAAATTTTGTGAAAATTTTATTTCTATAGAAAATTTTGTGAAAATTTTATTTCTATAGAAAATTTTGTGAAAATTTTATTTCTATAGAAAATTTTGTTAAAATTTTATTTCTATAGAAAATTTTGTGAAAATTTTATTTCTATAGAAAATTTTGTGAAAATTTTATTTCTGTAGAAAATTTTGTGAAAATTTTATTTCTATAGAAAATTTTGTTAAAATTTTATTTCTATAGAAAAGTTTGTCAAAATTTTATTTCTATAGAAAATTTTGTTAAAATTTTATTTCTATAGAAAATTTTGTCAAAATTTCATTTCTATAGAAAATTTTGTTAAAATTTTATTTCTATAGAAAATTTTGTCAAAATTTTATTTCTATAGGAAATTTTGGTGAAATTTTATTTCTATAGAAAATTTTGCTAAAGTTTTGTTTCTATAAAAATTTTGTCAACATTTTATTTCTATAGAAAATTTTGTCAAAATTTCATTTCTATAGAAAATTTTGTCAACATTTTATTTCTATAGAAAATTTTGTCAACATTTTATTTCTATAGAAAATTGTGTTAAAATTTTATTTCTATAGAAAATTTTGTCAAAATTTTTTTTCTATAAAAAATTTTATCAACATTTTATTTCTATGGAAAATTTTATTTCTATAGAAAATGTTGTCAACATTTTATTTCTATAGAAAATTTTATCAAAATTTTATTTCTATAGAAAATGTTATCAAAATTTTATTTCTATAGAAAAATTTGTCAAAATTTTATTTCTAAAGAAAATTTTGTTAAAATTTATTTCTATAGTAAATTATGTAAAAATTTTATATCTATAGAAATTTTTATCAAAATTTTATTTCTATAGAAAATTTTGTCAATATTTTATTTCTAATGGTTTACATTTTACTTTCTGATAAGGAAGATGGAAATGGGTTGTTGTTTTGGCCAAGAAAACCTGGTGAAAAATGGCCAATGGTGAAACTCATATGTAATAAACATTTTTATACCATCCACCATCGGTTGAGGTGGTCATTTCTTTTGTAACGTGTCTACATACTGCACTGAGAAAAACGCATTGCCGGTTCTACGATTTTGTCTTTACTCTAATGATTTTGGTATAGATTCCGAGCCAAAGAAGCGGAGAATTGAAGTAAGGATAAATTTAGAACACAATTTTCCCTTAAATTTGAGTATAGAAATTTCATTTCTATAGAAAATTTTGTCAAAATTTCATTTCTATAGAAAATTTTGTCAATATTTAATTTCTATAGAAAATTTTGTCAAAATTTTTTTATCTCAGCTTAAAGCCATGCATTGACTAAACTACAAGTGTAGCTTAACCAACAGGGGAAAAGTATGCTTGTCAAATTTATTTGGGCAAAGCCCTATAGACTGCAAGATGGTTGGATGTACAGCTGTTTCGGAATTACCACATTCCTCATCAGCATCCTCTACTTGCAGCAAAACTATCAACCAATTATCAGAATAAATTCGGGTAATTCACTCAACCCAACGTGAACTACACTTGAACCTCCCGAAAAAGGGTTTGATAGTCGGCTACTGCCTAAACAAATTTGCCAGCATTATCTCTTTTCCTTTGCCAAACTCAAATCATCGATTTGTATGTATTTGGCTGGGTTTGTTTTTGAGCGTGCTTCCTCTATCTTCATTCGTTTTGTTTGTTATTGTTGGCTTCTCTTCAATCGTTATTGTTGTTTTTTTTTTTTTATTTTTTTTTTTTATCTCAGCTTAAAGCCATGCATTGACTAAACTACAAGTGTAGCTTAACCAACAGGGGAAAAGTATGCTTGTCAAATTTATTTGGGCAAAGCCCTATAGACTGCAAGATGGTTGGATGTACAGCTGTTTCGGAATTACCACATTCCTCATCAGCATCCTCTACTTGCAGCAAAACCATCAACCAATTATCAGAATAAATTCGGGTAATTCACTCAACCCAACGTGAACTACACTTGAACCTCCCGAAAAAGGGTTTGATAGTCGGCTACTGCCTAAACAAATTTGCCAGCATATCTCTTTTCCTTTGCCAAACTCAAATCATCGATTTGTATGTATTTGGCTGGGTTTGTTTTTGAGCGTGCTTCCTCTATCTTCATTCGTTTTGTTTGTTATTGTTGGCTTCTCTTCAATCGTTATTGTTTTTCTTTTTTTTTTTTTTGATCTCAGCTTAAAGCCATGCATTGACTAAACTACAAGTGTAGCTTAACCAACAGGGGAAAAGTATGCTTGTCAAATTTATTTGGGCAAAGCCCTATAGACTGCAAGATGGTTGGATGTACAGCTGTTTCGGAATTACCACATTCCTCATCAGCATCCTCTACTTGCAGCAAAACCATCAACCAATTATCAGAATAAATTCGGGTAATTCACTCAACCCAACGTGAACTACACTTGAACCTCCCGAAAAAGGGTTTGATAGTCGGCTACTGCCTAAACAAATTTGCCAGCATATCTCTTTTCCTTTGCCAAACTCAAATCATCGATTTGTATGTATTTGGCTGGGTTTGTTTTTGAGCGTGCTTCCTCTATCTTCATTCGTTTTGTTTGTTATTGTTGGCTTCTCTTCAATCGTTATTGTTTTTCTTTTTTTTTTTTTGATCTCAGCTTAAAGCCATGCATTGACTAAACTACAAGTGTAGCTTAACCAACAGGGGAAAAGTATGCTTGTCAAATTTATTTGGGCAAAGCCCTATAGACTGCAAGATGGTTGGATGTACAGCTGTTTCGGAATTACCACATTCCTCATCAGCATCCTCTACTTGCAGCAAAACCATCAACCAATTATCAGAATAAATTCGGGTAATTCACTCAACCCAACGTGAACTACACTTGAACCTCCCGAAAAAGGGTTTGATAGTCGGCTACTGCCTAAACAAATTTGCCAGCATATCTCTTTTCCTTTGCCAAACTCAAATCATCGATTTGTATGTATTTGGCTGGGTTTGTTTTTGAGCGTGCTTCCTCTATCTTCATTCGTTTTGTTTGTTATTGTTGGCTTCTCTTCAATCGTTATTGTTTTTCTTTTTTTTTTTTTGATCTCAGCTTAAAGCCATGCATTGACTAAACTACAAGTGTAGCTTAACCAACAGGGGAAAAGTATGCTTGTCAAATTTATTTGGGCAAAGCCCTATAGACTGCAAGATGGTTGGATGTACAGCTGTTTCGGAATTACCACATTCCTCATCAGCATCCTCTACTTGCAGCAAAACCATCAACCAATTATCAGAATAAATTCGGGTAATTCACTCAACCCAACGTGAACTACACTTGAACCTCCCGAAAAAGGGTTTGATAGTCGGCTACTGCCTAAACAAATTTGCCAGCATATCTCTTTTCCTTTGCCAAACTCAAATCATCGATTTGTATGTATTTGGCTGGGTTTGTTTTTGAGCGTGCTTCCTCTATCTTCATTCGTTTTGTTTGTTATTGTTGGCTTCTCTTCAATCGTTATTGTTTTTCTTTTTTTTTTTTTTTGATCTCAGCTTAAAGCCATGCATTGACTAAACTACAAGTGTAGCTTAACCAACAGGGGCCGACAGTAGGCAGTAGCCGACTATCAAACCCTTTTTCGGGAGGTTCAAGTGTAGTTCACGTTGGGTTGAGTGAATTACCCGAATTTATTCTGATAATTGGTTGATGGTTTTGCTGCAAGTAGAGGATGCTGATGAGGAATGTGGTAATTCCGAAACAGCTGTACATCCAACCATCTTGCAGTCTATAGGGCTTTGCCCAAATAAATTTGACAAGCATACTTTTCCCCTGTTGGTTAAGCTACACTTGTAGTTTAGTCAATGCATGGCTTTAAGCTGAGATCAAAAAAAAAA
This sequence comes from Haematobia irritans, assembly GCF_050003625.1. Taxonomy (NCBI): domain Eukaryota; kingdom Metazoa; phylum Arthropoda; class Insecta; order Diptera; family Muscidae; genus Haematobia; species Haematobia irritans. The sequence goes on from NC_134400.1 coordinate 117,734,769, forward strand.
AAAGAAAAACAATAACGATTGAAGAGAAGCCAACAATAACAAACAAAACGAATGAAGATAGAGGAAGCACGCTCAAAAACAAACCCAGCCAAATACATACAAATCGATGATTTGAGTTTGGCAAAGGAAAAGAGATATGCTGGCAAATTTGTTTAGGCAGTAGCCGACTATCAAACCCTTTTTCGGGAGGTTCAAGTGTAGTTCACGTTGGGTTGAGTGAATTACCCGAATTTATTCTGATAATTGGTTGATGGTTTTGCTGCAAGTAGAGGATGCTGATGAGGAATGTGGTAATTCCGAAACAGCTGTACATCCAACCATCTTGCAGTTTATAGGGCTTTGCCCAAATAAATTTGACAAGCATACTTTTCCCCTGTTGGTTAAGCTACACTTGTAGTTTAGTCAATGCATGGCTTTAAGCTGAGATCAAAAAAAAAAAAAAGAAAAACAATAACGATTGAAGAGAAGCCAACAATAACAAACAAAACGAATGAAGATAGAGGAAGCACGCTCAAAAACAAACCCAGCCAAATACATACAAATCGATGATTTGAGTTTGGCAAAGGAAAAGAGATATGCTGGCAAATTTGTTTAGGCAGTAGCCGACTATCAAACCCTTTTTCGGGAGTTTCAAGTGTAGTTCACGTTGGGTTGAGTGAATTACCCGAATTTATTCTGATAATTGGTTGATGGTTTTGCTGCAAGTAGAGGATGCTGATGAGGAATGTGGTAATTCCGAAACAGCTGTACATCCAACCATCTTGCAGTCTATAGGGCTTTGCCCAAATAAATTTGACAAGCATACTTTTCCCCTGTTGGTTAAGCTACACTTGTAGTTTAGTCAATGCATGGCTTTAAGCTGAGATCAAAAAAAAAAAAAAAGAAAAACAATAACGATTGAAGAGAAGCCAACAATAACAAACAAAACGAATAAAGAAAATTTTGTTAAAATTTATTTCTATAGTAAATTATGTAAACATTTTATATCTATAGAAATTTTTATCAAAATTTTATTTCTATAGAAAATTTTGTCAATATTTTATTTCTAATGGTTTACATTTTACTTTCTGATAAGGAAGATGGAAATGGGTTGTTGTTTTGGCCAAGAAAACCTGGTGAAAAATGGCCAATGGTGAAACTCATATGTAATAAACATTTTTATACCATCCACCATCGGTTGAGGTGGTCATTTCTTTTGTAACGTGTCTACATACTGCACTGAGAAAAACGCATTGCCGGTTCTACGATTTTGTCTTTACTCTAATGATTTTGGTATAGATTCCGAGCCAAAGAAGCGGAGAATTGAAGTAAGGATAAATTTAGAACACAATTTTCCCTTAAATTTGAGTATAGAAATTTCATTTCTGTAGAAAATTTTGTCAAAATTTCATTTCTATAGAAAATTTTGTCAATATTTAATTTCTATAGAAAATTTTGTCAAAATTTTATTTCTTTAGAAAATTTTGTCAAAATTTTATTTCTATAGAAAATTTTGTGAAAATTTTATTTCTATAGAAAATTTTGTTAAAATTTTATTTCTATAGAAAATGTTGTAAAAATTTTATTTCTATAGAAAATTTTGTCAAAATTTTATTTCTATAGCAAATTTTGTGAAAATTGTATTTCTATAGAAAATTTTATTTCTATCGAAAATTTTGTCAAAATTTTATTTCTATAGAAAATTTTGTGAAAATTTTATTTCTATAGAAAATTTTGTGAAAATTTTATTTCTATAGAAAATTTTGTTAAAATTTTATTTCTATAGAAAATGTTGTAAAAATTTTATTTCTATAGAAAATTTTGTGAAAATTTTATTTCTATAGAAAATTTTGTAAAAATTTTATTTCTATAGAAAATTTTGTGAAAATTTTATTTCTATAGAAAATTTTGTTAAAGTTTTATTTCTATAGAAAATTTTGTGAAAATTTTATTTCTATAGAAAATTTTGTGAACATTTTATTTCTGTAGAAAATTTTGTGAAAATTTTATTTCTATAGAAAATTTTGTTAAAGTTTTATTTCTATAGAAAAGTTTGTCAAAATTTTATTACTATAGAAAATTTTGTTAAAATTTTATTTCTATAGAAAATTTTGTCAACATTTTATTTCTATAGAAAATTTTGTTAAAATTTTATTTCTATAGAAAATTTTGTCAAAATTTTATTTCTATAGGAAATTTTGGTGAAATTTTATTTCTATAGAAAATTTTGTTAAAATTTTATTTCTATAGAAAATTATGCTAAAATTTTGTTTCTATAAAAAATTTTGTCAAAATTTTATTTCTATAGAAAATTTTGTTAAAATTTTGTTTCTATAAAAAATTTTGTCAAAATTTTATTTCTATAGAAAATTTTGTTAAAATTTTGTTTCTATAAAAAATTTTGTCAAAATTTTATTTCTATAGAAAATTTTGTCAAAATTTCATTTCTATAGAAAATTTTGTCAACATTTTATTTCTATAGAAAATTTTGTTAAAATTTTATTTCTATAGAAAATTTTGTCAAAATTTTATTTCTATAAAAAAATTTTATCAACATTTTATTTCTATAGAAAATTTTATTTCTATAGAAAATGTTGTCAACATTTTATTTCTATAGAAAATTTTATTTCTATAGAAAATGTTATCAAAATTTTATTTCTATAGAAAAATTTGTCAAAATTTTATTTCTAAAGAAAATTTTGTTAAAATTTATTTCTAAAGTAAATTATGTCAAAATTTTATATCTATAAAAATTTTTATCAAAATTTTATTTCTATAGAAAATTTTGTCAATATTTTATTTCTATAGAAAATTTTGTCAAAAAATGTTTGTTAAAATTTTATTTCTATAGAAAATTTTGTGAAAATTTTATTTTTATAGAAAATTTTGTCAAAATTTTCTTTCTATAGAAAATGTTGTAAAAAATTTATTTCTATAGAAAATTTTGTCAAAATTTTATTTCTATAGCAAATTTTATTTCTATAGAAAATTTTGTCAAAATTTTGTTTCTATAGAAAATTTTGTCAACATTTTATTTCTACAGAAAATTTGGCCAAAATTTTATTTCTATAGAAAATTTTGTCAACATTTTATTTCCATGGAAAATTTTGTCAAAATTTTATTTCTATAGAAAATTTTGTCAAAATTTCATTTCTATAAAAAATTTTGTCATAATTTTATTTCTATAGAAAATTTTGTTAAAATTTTATTTCTATAGAAAATTTTGTCAAAATTTTATTTCTATAAAAAATTTTATCAACATTTTATTTCTATAGAAAATTGTTTTTCAAAATTGTATTTCTATAGAAAATGTTGTCAACATTTTATTTCTATAGAAAATTTTATCAAAATTTTATTTCTATAGAAAATGTTATCAAAATTTTATTTCTATAGAAAAATTTGTCAAAATTTTATTTCTAAAGAAAATTTTGTTACAATTTATTTCTATAGTAAATTATGTCAAAATTTTATATCAATAGAAATTTTTATCAAAATTTTATTTCTATAGAAAATTTTGTCAATATTTTATTTCTATAGAAAATTTTGTCAAAAAATTTTTGTTAAAATTTTATTTCTATAGAAAATTTTGTTAAAATTTTATTTCTATAGAAAATTTTGTCAAAATTTTATTTTTATAGAAAATTTTGTGAAAATTTTATTTCTATAGAAAATTTTGTCAAAATTTTCTTTCTATCGAAAATGTTGTAAAAATTTTATTTCTATAGAAAATTTTGTCAAAATTTTATTTCTATAGAAAATTTTGTCAAAATTTTGTTTCTATAGAAAATTTTGTCAACATTTTATTTCTATAGAAAAGTTTGTCAACATTTTATTTCTATAGAAAATGTTGTAAAAATTTTATTTCTATAGAAAATTTTGTCAAAATTTTATTTCTATAGAAAATTTTGTCAAAATTTTATTTCTGTAGAAAATTTTGTCAAATTTTTATTTCTATAGAAAATTTTGTCAAAATTTTATTTCTATAGAAAATTTTGTCAAAATTATATTTCTATAGAAAATTTTGTCAAAATTTCATTTCTATAGAAAATTTTGTAGAAATTTTATTTCTATAGAAAATTTTGTCAAATTTTTATTTCTATAGAAAATTTTGTCAAAATTTTATTTCTATAGAAAATTTTGTCAAAATTTTATTTCTATAGAAAATTTTGTCAAAATTTTATTTCTATAGAAAATTTTGTCAAAATTTCATTTCTATAGAAAATTTTATCAACGTTTTATTTCTATAGAAAATTTTGTCAAAATTTTATTTCTATAGAAAATGTTAAAATTTTGTTTCTATAGAAAATTTTGTCAAAATTTTATTTCTATAGAAAATTTTGTCAAAATTTTATTTCTATAGAAAATTTTGTCAAAATTTTATTTCTATAGAAAATTTTATCAAAATTTTATTTCTATAGAAAATTTTGTCAAAATTTTATTTCTATAGAAAATTTTGTAAACATTTTATTTTTAGAAAATTTTGTCAAAATTTTATTTTTAGAAAATTTTGTCAAAATTTTATTTCTATAGAAAATTTTGTCAAAATTTTTTTTCTATAGAAAATGTTGTAAAAATTTTATTTCTATAGAAAAATGTGTGAAAATTTTATTTCTATAGACAATTTTGTCAAAAGTTTATTTCTATAGACGTTTTCGTCAAAATTCGATTTTCAAAAATATGGGCGCATTTGAATTTTAAAGAAGGTCGACGTTGCGAGTCGAACTTTTGTATATGATCACCCCAAACATGTTTCAAGAGAAAAATAGGAATTTTATTTCTATAGGAAATAGAAAAATAGAAAAAAAATGTTGTGTTTGGAAGGTGTTCGGGTGTTATTTTCTCGGCAAACATATACATGGTTTCCGAAATCAGATACATAATTTAAGAGAAAATAACATGGTTGCGACAAACATGTTCCCCGTTCAAAAATAACACTCTGGAAACATGTTTGAGGTGTTCATATTTCTCTTCTGGGCAAACATGTGTTTTCTTTGAGTGTACGTTTGCGCTATTGCAATATTTTGGGAAAAACAATTTGTTTGCAAAACAAGCAGCTTTTGCTTCTTTGATGTGTGAATTTTGTGGTCAATTCCTTTGTTATGATATTCGTCAAAATTTTTTTTTTTTCCAGATAAAAGAAGATTATCACAACCTAAAATGTTTTAATCTTTATGAATTTTTTTTCATCGTCGAAAAAAGGACGCCACTTGAGAAAAGAAAATACAAAATTAACTTTATTTATTTATTTATTGTTATTTATTTATAAACTAATTCATTGTTTATTTGTATTTATAATGTCGTGCATGCAAACAACACATATTTTTACACACTCTATTTTGGTTCAATTTCAAGAATAGGTAATCATTCCATATTTACGTCGTCCATATTTACTAACGCAAACATGATGCAACTGCAAATAAAAATAAATGATACCACACCACATATTATGTTTCACCTTAAGCATACACTGGTAGAAAAAATTATTGAAATTTTCTTTGAGTATATTTATTTGTAAGACGCCAATTGGTTACTTCCATTCTTTTACTTGCAGCTTACTCTCTAGGTCTCTCTTTCTAAACACATATATGTTTATAGAATATTTCAAAATTAATATATGTTTGCATCCAAACATATTATATTTACAAAAATTTTATGTCCCAAACATAATATGTTCTAACATATTAACATATATGACCCAAACATGTTATGCTAATTTATGAACATTATATGCTTGCACTTAAAAATATTGTGTTAAATAAGTTGAATTCCAAACATATAATTTTTACACCCAAAACATATGCATAACATAAAACCACATGCCACTTCTGAATAAATAAATTAACACAAAACACAATAATTCCATGTTCTCCGTCCATTCCAAGCAACAATCAACACACGACTGAAGCGCAAAATGAAAATCGTGTGTACATGCTCAATGTTTTTATAAAATTCTTTTCGCTGCAAAAAATTTAAAAAATTAAATGGTCACGAAAAAATTTACATGGTCTTTATGGCCATGTAATGGTTCTAGACATGTCTATACGTAACCATTGTAGCATACAACGGTTGAGATATCTCTATTGATGGCAAGTTCGTTCTGAACAATAGTGTAGTGGCACGCATGGTATCCGGCCTCTGTCTCGTCGGCTATTGGTTGGGTTCAAATAATTCAACTACCATGTTCAGATTGTACCAAGAAAACCACAATATAAATATTATTTAGAGATATGCGTGCAGGATATGAATAGAATAAAAGTAAAGAGAAAAGGACAGAAGACATTTTTGATGCGAACCAGATGTATAGATGGCAACACCTGAAAGTACCCCTCCCAACCTTGACCATGATCGTCTCGCCTTAAAATAATTCATGGTCCCAAATATTATCAACCCACCACCCAGTTAGGAAATCAAAGAAAAATGATTTACATTTTCATAATGGTTTATTAACCAAATAATTCATTAAAGAACAATTCGAAACTTAAACGATTGAGTGTCATAATCATTCCAAATTCAGATATAAGACATCCTAATGTTATTGAAGCTAGTATCTCAACAATAAATTATTAGAAACAATGAAAAGTACATATAAATCAATTGACTCGCAATAATATGCCCTAAACTAACGCAATGATTCAAATATAAAAAAGCAAAAGAGTTTATGCAAAAACTACAAAAATAAATATCATTCAATGTATATTCGAAAGAATTCAAAATGATTAATAAAAATTAAATATTATATCAAAACTAACACATTCCTAACTATATGCAGAAAAAAAAAAAGAAATCACAAAAAAAAATTCTGTAAAAGAATTATATCCAGTTCGGATATCATATATGTATGTAAATAGAATATGAGTGTAACAAATAGCATGCATAATATATAAATAAATCAAAATTTAACTCTTGCAATTGTACCGGATACGTTTACGAATTTTTAAAACCACGGAATATAATTTAGAAAAAAACAACTTTTACGGTGACAGGATTCGAACCTGGGTCTCAAAAAAATTCTGATCTTTTGAACAATTACTTTTAAACGATTACCAGCAGCGAAATCGGTTATTTTTGTTATTCCATTCAGAATTTTAAATTCGTGTGACATATTTTGTTTTCATATTGTTTGATAAAAATGAAATATGTTAAACGAGAGGGAAAACAATAAAAAAAAATAATTAAAAAAATCAACACGACTGCGCTAGTATTCGAACCTGGGTATCAAAAGATTTTCACCCCTGTTTGGTCGTTTTCTGAGATCAGGTGGTTATTCTCACATCCAATAAGACGAATAATTATTTAATGCAAAATTATACTAAAGCAGCGTTGCCAGAATTGTTTCACCAAAAACCGCTAGATTTGCCCAAAAAAATAGCTAAAAAAAGCTAAAAAATGCTAAAAAATAGCTAGAAAAAAAGCCAAAATTTTTTGTATCAAAAGTCGCATTTTTGATTGAAATTTAACAAACTTAAAGGCTTTATTTCACTTACAATGCATATTATTTTCATTTTAATTCCATTTCTGTGAGACTGTAACAATATCTAAGGCATATTAGCTCTGTTTGCGTATTCGATACATTTTGATTACTATCACAAATTTTTTACTGGAAGTCCTTCGTTTTGTGGGAGCTACCTTCCCAACACCTCTATTTTATTTACTTGTTATTTTAAAATATTAAATGATCTAAGCATGCTTTGGATTTGGTAAAAAAATGATTTGTCATTTCTTTAAATAAAATTTTAGTTTGGTTTTGAAATTGTGAAAAATTCGAAATACATTACTTTTATTTAAATTGTAGAAAATACCTATAGTTTACATTTCCCAGTAAAAACATTTTCCTTTTCTTCATGAGCTATCAAAGTGCTTTAAAAACGTGCTAACGCCAACTAAAATTTCCAAATTCAGACTCGACTTCAAGTAGAAATTATTGTATATATACGTTTTTAAAATAAAGTGTTGAAAAACATATTCTATTTTTTAACGCTGTTTTGGTTCGTGGTTAAGATGCAAAACCTCCTCACATTTAAAGACTATTTCATTAATTCTTCCTTCTTTCATGAAAACATACCCATTTTTAAGTTGAATCACTTAATTATAAGGACAAAACGACTTTATCGTCTTTTGGACAAAGAAAACAGTTTATATAAAAGAAATTCACAAATGCTATTATAAACAAAATTCGCGTTCGTATTTTAAGGAGACGACAATATTTTTTCAGTGCACAAAGCTATTCACATCTACTATTTTAATTTAGTAATATCGTAATAACTTTAGAATATTATAATAACATAAAAAGGATAAACGAGTCAAATGATAATATTCCCAATAATTTACTGACAGTTTATCTAACAAATTTGTATGGTAATAGTAGATTTAAAGTTTACGATAACTTTTATGTGTATAATGAAAAAACTTTACAACAAGGTGTATTTGCTACAAAAATGCCCGCATAATGGCTGGACTCATTATTAATGTTTCAACTGAGCTTTGAAATATGTGGAAGCCCTTATACTTGCAGCAAGGCTTAGATAAAAACTCCGATTTATCCATATTTCAATAGAAACATGTCGAAAATAAACAAGTACATACGGCCGTAAGTTCGGCCAGGCCGAAGCTTATGTAGCCTCCATCATGGATTGCGTAGAAACTTCTTCTAAACACTGCCATCCACAATCGAATTACTTATGTTGCGGTAACGCTTGCCGATGGCAAGTTATCTTAAAACCTCCTAACACCATATTCTAAATTGTATGTAAGTTCATACGTGGTATATATTAAATCAAAAAAGATCGATCCAATACGTATATAATTCAGTTTGACAAAGTAGACATAAAATTTTGACAAAATTTTCTACAGAAATAAAAATTTGGACAAAATTTTCTACAGAAAGAAAATTTCTACAGAAATAAAATTTTAACAAAATTTTCTATACAAATAAACTGTTGACAAAATTTTCTATAGAAATAAAATCTTGGTAGATTATTTTTGGCTCGAGTGGCAACCATGATTATGAACCGAATAGAATTTGAACAAAATTTTCTATAGAAATAAAATTTTGACAATGATAAAAATTTTATTATGAACCGAATAAAATTTTAACAAAATTTTCTATAGAAATAAATTTTGACAAAATTTTCTATAGAAATGAAATTTTGGTAGATTATTTTTGGCTCTAGTGGCAACCATGATTATAAACAGATATGGACCAATTTTTGCACGGTTGTTAGAGACCATATACCAATACCATGTACCAAATTTCAGCCGGATCGGATGCAATTTGATTCTCTTTGAGGCTTCGCAAGCCAAATCTGGAGATCGGTTTATATGGGGTCTATATATAATTATCGACCGATGTGGACCAATTTTTGCATGGTTGTTAGAGACCATATACCAACACCATGTACCAAATTTCAGCCGGATCGGATGAAATTTGCTTCTCTTTGAAGCTCCGCAAGCCAAATCTGGGGATCGGTTTATATGGGGGCTATATATAATTATGGACCGATGTGGACCAATTTTTGCATGGTTGTTAGAGACCATATACCAACACCATGTACCAAATTTCAGCCGGATCGGACGAAATTTGCTTCTCTTTTAGGCTCCGCAAGTCAAATCTGGGGATCGGTTTATATGGGGGCTATATATAATTATGGACCGATGTGGACCAATTTTTGCACGGTTGTTAGAGACCATATACCAACACCATATACCAAATTTCAGCCGGATCGGATGAAATATGCTTCTGTTAGAGGCTCCACAAGCCAAATCTGAAAGACCCTTTATATGGGGGCTATACGTAAAAGTGGACCGATATGGCCCATTTTCAATACCATCCGACCGACATCGATAACAACTACTTGTGCCAAGTTTCAAGCCGATAGCTTGTTTCGTTCGGAAGTTAGCGTGATTTCAACAGACGGACGGACGGACGGACATGCTTAGATCGACTCAGAATTTCACCACGACCCAGAATATATATACTTTATGGGGTCTTAGAGCAATATTTCGATGTGTTACAAACGGAATGACAAAGTTAATATACCCCCATCCTATGATGGAGGGTATAAAAAAGCCAAAAATAGCTAAAAGGGTCATGAAAAAAAGCCAGAAAAAAAGCTAAAAGCTAAATGCATTTTTTTCCCGCTAAACGTCTTCAAAAAAAGCCAAATCTAGCGGGAAAAAAGCTAAATTGGCAACGCTGTACTAAAGCCGCTTTTTATATTCAAGTAATTACGAAAAACAAATGAATTTTACATTTAAACGCGAAAAAATAAAAAAAAGTAAAAAAAAAAATTGACCCGAGCTGGGATTCGAAGCCAGGCCCTTGGGTTTACAACAACAATAATACCAATAATAAATGAAATGTAACATGCAACCAAAACCAAATTATTGTAACTGGTATTATACGAGTTGATATATTGAAACTTTATCGACTATTTTGCGATAATAATTATTCAAACATTTTTTTAAAATACGCAAAACATAATAATATAAATAAAAATCAACTTTTAGAAACAACCCCTGAGCCAGGGTTTGAACATCGAACCTTTATAATGCCAGTCTTAACATCACCCACCAGTTTAATTGATTGGTCAAATGATCAATTAAACTGGTGGAGGTTTTTGATTGTGTGTTGTCTGTTAAATAAATTCACCTACTCTGTAACAGTGCTGCCGCTACTACTTCAATCGAAGTATTTTGCTTCATTTTCACAAAATTTACTTCGTCACTTCTTCTTCCAAAAATCTGCTTCACTTTTTGTTCTGCTTCAAATTTTTAAATTTTTCCCATATTACTTAATTGTTTTTCCTATTCCTTTAATTACGATGAACATAGCGGTTTTAATCATTGCATTATTAACCGATGTGGACCAATTTTTGCATAGTTGTTAGAGACCGTATACTTACACCATGTACCAAATTTCAGCCGGATCGGATGAAATTTGCTTCTCTTAGCCAAATTTGGGGATCCATATAAACTGATCCCCCAATTTGGCTTGCGGAGCCTCTAAGAGAACCAAATTTCATCCGATCCGGCTGAAATTTGGTACATGGTGTAAGAATATGGTCTCTAACAACTATATATAATTATGGACCGATGTGGACCAATTTTTGCATGGTTCTTAGAGATCATATGCTGAAACCATGTACCAAATTTCAGCTGGAACGGATGAAATTTGCTTCTCTTAGAGTCCCCGCAAACCAAATTTGGGGGTGCCTTTATATGGGGGCTATACGTAAAAGTGGACCGATATGGCCCATTTGTAATACCATCCGACCTCCATCAATAACAACTACTTGTGCCAAGTTTCAAGTCGATAGCTTCTTTCGTTCGGAAGTTAGCGTGATTTCAATAGACGGACGGACGGACATCTCAGATCGACTCAGAATTTCACCACGACCCAGAATATATATACTTAATGGGGTCTTAGAGCAATATTTCGATGTGTTACAAACGGAATGACAAAGTTAATATACCCGCATCCTATGGTGGAGGGTATAATAAAATGAATTCTATTGTTTTGTTTTCAAAAATGTATGCTACTTCAATTTTATTCAATCTACTCCACTTTTTTCCAAAATCTACTTCACTCAATTTTTCACTAGCGGCAGCACTGCTCTGTAATCATCAACACTGTTAGCACTTTCCCCTTTTTGGTGACTTTCCAAATAATAATGCTTTTGTTGAGTATAATCAAAACCAGTGTAAATGATTGCCAATGTTCAGCAACTATATAAGGAAAAGGAAATGACAGACTTACATTTTCACGGGTCCAACGATGAAGGATCCTTCAAGATGTTTCCGGATATTGTCGATTTTCTTTGTTTTAATTGTTTTAAAATACGTTAAAATGTTCTTGGTGTTGTAAATCACTATGTCTCAACCCTTTCGACCCCGAATTTTTATATGTATCGCAAATTTTTTTTTTTTTACTTTTAATCATGTTGAAGTCATTTAAGAAGCGTCTAGCCAAAATTTCGGGTCGCCACGCCCATTCGTTTAGGCGATAGAGAATGTATATATATATATATATATATATATATATATATATATATATATATATATATATATATATATATATATATATATATATATATATATATATATATATATATATATATATATATATATATATATATATATATATATATATATATATATATATATATATATATATATATATATATATATATATATATATATATATATATATATATATATATATATATATATGTATATATATATATGTATATATATATATATATATATATATATATATATATATATATATATATATATATATATAATATATATATATATATATATATATATATATATATATATATATATATATATATATATATATATATATATATATATATATATATATATATATATATATATATATATATATATATATATATATATATATATATATATATATAT